>NC_058086.1:5740286-5985286 GCF_014858855.1 Bufo gargarizans
AGGTGCCAACTGCTGCGTCTTTCTGCAGTGTGCAGACTGAACAGGAGGTCAGGGATCAAGACTGGGTGGAAGACGATGCAGGGGATGATGAGGTCCTAGACCCCACATGGAATGAAGGTCGTGCCACTGACTTTCACAGTTCGGAGGAAGAGGCAGTGGTGAGACCGAGCCAACAGCGTAGCAAAAGAGGGAGCAGTGGGCAAAAGCAGAACACCCGCCGCCAAGAGACTCCGCCTGCTACTGCCCGCCGCCATCTGGGACCGAGCACCCCAAAGGCAGCTTCAAGGAGTTCCCTGGCATGGCACTTCTTCAAACAATGTGCTGACGACAAGACCCGAGTGGTTTGCACGCTGTGCCATCAGAGCCTTAAGCGAGGCATTAACGTTCTGAACCTGAGCACAACCTGCATGACCAGGCACCTGCATGCAAAGCATGAACTGCAGTGGAGTAAACACCTTGAAACCAAGGAAGTCACTCAGGCTCCCCCTGCTACCTCTTCTGCTGCTGCCGCCTCAGCCTCTTCTGCTGCTGCCGCCTCGGCCTCTTCCTCCGCCTCTGGAGGAACGTTGGCACCTGCCGCCCAGCAAACAGGGGATGTACCACCAACACCACCACCACCACCTCCGTCACCAAGCGTCTCAACCATGTCACACGGCAGCGTTCAGCTCTCCATCTCACAAACATTTGAGAGAAAGCGTAAATTCCCACCTAGCCACCCTCGATCCCTGGCCCTGAATGCCAGCATTTCTAAACTACTGGCCTATGAAATGCTGTCATTTAGGCTGGTGGACACAGACAGCTTCAAACAGCTCATGTCGCTTGCTGTCCCACAGTATGTTGTTCCCAGCCGCCACTACTTCTCCAAGAGAGCCGTGCCTTCCCTGCACAACCAAGTATCCGATAAAATCAAGTGTGCACTGCGCAACGCCATCTGTGGCAAGGTCCACCTAACCACAGATACGTGGACCAGTAAGCACGGCCAGGGACGCTATATCTCCCTAACTGCACACTGGGTAAATGTAGTGGCAGCTGGGCCCCAGGCGGAGAGCTGTTTGGCGCACGTCCTTCCGCCGCCAAGGATCGCAGGGCAACATTCTTTGCCTCCTGTTGCCACCTCCTCCTTCTCGGCTTCCTCCTCCTCTTCTTCCACCTGCTCATCCAGTCAGCCACACACCTTCACCACCAACTTCAGCACAGCCCGGGGTAAACGTCAGCAGGCCATTCTGAAACTCATATGTTTGGGGGACAGGCCCCACACCGCACAGGAGTTGTGGCGGGGTATAGAACAACAGACCGACGAGTGGTTGCTGCCGGTGAGCCTCAAGCCCGGCCTGGTGGTGTGCGATAATGGGCGAAATCTCGTTGCAGCTCTGGGACTAGCCAATTTGACGCACATCCCTTGCTTGGCGCATGTGCTGAATTTGGTGGTGCAGAAGTTCATACACAACTACCCCGACATGTCAGAGCTGCTGCATAAAGTGCGGGCCGTCTGTTCGCGCTTCCGGCGTTCACATCCTGCTGCTGCTCGCCTGTCTGCGCTACAGCGTAACTTCGGCCTTCCCGCTCACCGCCTCATATGCGACGTGCCCACCAGGTGGAACTCCACCTTGCACATGCTGGACAGACTGTGCGAGCAGCAGCAGGCCATAGTGGAGTTTTAGCTGCAGCACGCACGGGTCAGTCGCACTACAGAACAGCACCACTTCACCACCAATGACTGGGCCTCCATGCGAGACCTGTGTGCCCTGTTGCGCTGTTTCGAGTACTCCACCAACATGGCCAGTGGCGATGACGCCGTTATCAGCGTTACAATACCACTTCTATGTCTCCTTGAGAAAACACTTAGGGCGATGATGGAAGAGGAGGTGGCCCAGGAGGAGGAGGAGGAGGAAGAGGGGTCATTTTTAGCACTTTCAGGCCAGTCTCTTCGAAGTGACTCAGAGGGAGGTTTTTGGCAACAGCAGAGGCCAGGTACAAATGTGGCCAGCCAGGGCCCACTACTGGAGGACGAGGAGGACGAGGATGAGGAGGAGGTGGAGGAGGATGAGGATGAAGCATGGTCACAGCGGGGTGGCACCCAACGCAGCTCGGGTCCATCACTGGTGCGTGGCTGGGGGGAAAGGCAGGACGATGACGATACGCCTCCCACAGAGGACAGCTTGTCCTTACCCCTGGGCAGCCTGGCACACATGAGCGACTACATGCTGCAGTGCCTGCGCAACGACAGCAGAGTTGCCCACATTTTAACCTGTGCGGACTACTGGGTTGCCACCCTGCTGGATCCACGCTACAAAGACAATGTGCCCACCTTACTTCCTGCACTGGAGCGTGATAGGAAGATGCGCGAGTACAAGCGCACGTTGGTAGACGCGCTACTGAGAGCATTCCCAAATGTCACAGGGGAACAAGTGGAAGCCCAAGGCCAAGGCAGAGGAGGAGCAAGAGGTCGCCAAGGCAGCTGTGTCAAGGCCAGCTCCTTTGAGGGCAGGGTTAGCATGGCAGAGATGTGGAAAACTTTTGTCAACACGCCACAGCTAACTGCACCACCACCTGATACGCAACGTGTTAGCAGGAGGCAACATTTCACTAACATGGTGGAACAGTACGTGTGCACACCCCTCCACGTACTGACTGATGGTTCGGCCCCATTCAACTTCTGGGTCTCTAAATTGTCCACGTGGCCAGAGCTAGCCTTTTATGCCTTGGAGGTGCTGGCCTGCCCGGCGGCCAGCGTTTTGTCTGAACGTGTATTCAGCACGGCAGGGGGCGTCATTACAGACAAACGCAGCCGCCTGTCTACAGCCAATGTGGACAAGCTGACGTTCATAAAAATGAACCAGGCATGGATCCCACAGGATCTGTCCGTCCCTTGTCTAGATTAGACATTAACTACCTCCCCTTAACCATATATTATTGGACTCCAGGGCACTTCCTCATTCAATCCTATTTTTATTTTCATTTTACCATTATATTGCGAGGCTACCCAAAGTTGAATGAAACTCTCCTGTGTCTGGGTGCCGGGGCCTAAATATATGCCAATGGACTGTTCCAATGTTGGGTGACGTGAAGCCTGATTCTCTGCTATGACATGCAGAATGATTCTCTGCTGACATGAAGCCAGATTGTCTGTTACGGGACCTCTCTCCTCTGCCTGTGTGCTGGGCCTAAATATATGCCAATGGACTGTTGCAGTGGTGGCTGACGTGAAGCCTCATTCTCTGCTATGACATGCAGACTAATTCTCTGCTGACATGAAGACAGATTCTCTGTTACGGGACCTCTCTCCTCTGCCTGTGTGCTGGGCCTAAATATATGCCAATGGACTGTTGCAGTGGTGGCTGACGTGAAGCCTCATTCTCTGCTATGACATGCAGACTGATTCTCTGCTGACATGAAGCCAGATTCTCTGTTACGGGACCTCCCTCCTCTGCCTGGGTGCTGGGCCTAAATTTATGACAATGGACTGTTGCAGTGGTGGCTGACGTGAAGCCTGATTCTCTGCTATGACATGCAGACTGATTCTCTGCTGACATGAAGCCAGATGGTCTGTTACGGGACCTCTCTCCTCTGCCTGGGTGCTGGGCCTAAATATATGCCAATGGACTGTTGCAGTGGTGGCTGACGTGAAGCCTCATTCTCTGCTATGACATGCAGACTGATTCTCTGCTGACATGAAGACAGATTCTCTGTTACGGGACCTCCCTCCTCTGCCTGGGTGCTGGGCCTAAATATATGCCAATGGACTGTTGCAGTGGTGGCTGACGTGAAGCCTCATTCTCTGCTATGACATGCAGACTAATTCTCTGCTGACATGAAGCCAGATTCTCTGTTACGGGACCTCTCTCCTCTGCCTGGGTGCTGGGCCTAAATTTATGAAAATGGACTCTTACAGTGGTGGGTGACGTGAAGCCAGATTCTCTGCTATGGGACCTCTCTCCAATTGATTTTGGTTAATTTTTATTTATTTAATTTTTATTTTAATTCATTTCCCTATCCACATTTGTTTGCAGGGGATTTACCTACATGTTGCTGCCTTTTGCAGCCCTCTAGCTCTTTCCTGGGCTGTTTTACAGCCTTTTTAGTGCCGAAAAGTTCGGGTCCCCATTGACTTCAATGGGGTTCGGGTTCGGGTTCGGGACGAAGTTCGGATCGGGTTCGGATCCCGAACCCGAACATTTCCGGGATGTTCGGCCGAACTTCTCGAACCCGAACATCCAGGTGTTCGCTCAACTCTACTCACGAGACTTTGCAAAGTAATAACTTCGGCTTATAGGAGCCAATACATTCTAATACTGTACGGAGCGCTCGCTCAGTTTAGTATTCTAACAAAGTTTTATGCAAATCGACTTCGGATGTTTCATCCAAAGTCGATTCACTCAAGCCTAATTATTAATTATAGTTCTCTGAACACAAAATCTGAAAAGCTCAAGTAATAGGATCAATAACTGTATAACGTAGATGGTAAGCTATGAGGTGTATTACCACACATGGAGTATTGTGTACAATTCTTGGCTCATGTGAACAAGACAGACATAGCAGAGCTGGAGAGGGTTCAGGGGAGAGCAACTAAAGTAGTAACTGGAATGGGTGGACTACAGTACCCTGAAAGATTATCAAAATTAGGGTTATTCAGTTTAGAAAAATAGATGACTGAGATCTAATTACTATGTATAAATATATCAGGGGACAGTACAGAGATCTCTCCCATCATCTATTTATTCAGAGGACTGTGACTGTGACGAGGGGACATCCTCTGCGTCTGGAGGAAAGAAGGTTTGTACACAAACATAGAAGAGGATTCTTTACGGTAAGAGCAGTGAGACTATGGAACTCTCTGCCTGAGGAGGTGGTGATGGTGAGTACAATAAAGGAATTCAAGAGGGGCCTGGATGTATTTCTGGAGTGTAATAATATTACAGGCTATAGCTACTAGAGAGGGGTCGTTGATCCAGGGAGTTATTCTGATTGGAGTCGGGAAGGAATTTTTTTCCCTTTGAGTGGGGAAATTCGGCTTCTACCTCAGTTTTTTTTTTTTTTTTGCCTTCCTCTGGATCAACTTGCAGGATAACAGGCCAAACTGGATAGACAGATGTCTTTTTTTGACCTTATAAACTATGGGGGTCATTTATTATTAGGGATATGCCAATTTTTGGCGTACATGTATATCTGTCGCAGATTTGTTCACAAAGGGGATTTGTAGTGGCTGGTGCCAGTACCAGGAGAATTAAGGATATTGGTAAAAATGTAACATTTGCAACAAGTGCTCGGCGGCTGCTGCCAAGGCAAATTAAGTCATGGGATATATCAAAACAGGCCATGAAGCTCATGATAACAATATATTCTTGCCTCTATATAAATCATAAGTATATGTACACCAACTGGATGAGTTATCTATATAAATTATTAGTCAGACCACACATAAAATATTATTTTTTACATTGGTGTATAAGACAGATGTAGCTAAACCAAAGTGGGCCCTGAAGCGGGTGACCAAGGTAATGGTTGGTTTGCAGTATGAAGACAGATTATCAAAGCCATTCTCTCTTACAGGATTATCAATATTGGGGCACTGTCATTGGTCCTATTACTAGTGAGGGAACTGAGAGAATTATTACTAGGGTTTTCACTTGAGGTATGCTTTAATCCTATCTGCTTAGAAACTGGACACTTAACGACAAGAACCTTTAGTACAAGTGGCAATGAAAGCTAGATCACAATTACATGGATTTATTATACATGTATATCGGTGCATACTATAAAATCTGATATCCTTCTTTTTGAGTTTCTTCTGATCATGTTTGTATTGTAAACCCAGAATAAATATATATTATTTTCGGGGGAAACTGTGGCACTATTACTGTCAGGGGCACTTTTGGCTGGGTACCACTATTTTTCAGGGTACTGTATGGCAATATTTATTGAATAGGCACTATTTGTGTGGTACTACTATTTTCTGGGGGACTGTCTGAAACTGCACTATAGTATTTAGAAGTATAGCAGGCACAGTAATTGGGATGGCCGCAGGATGGAGAGGATGATGGAAATACAGAGACTAGATATGGCTGGAAGAAGTCATCATGGCGGTTCAGGCCAAATGGAGAAAAGTAAAGAGAATTTCCACAATTAGAGGAGACATCAGTGGATGCAATAGGTATGTGGTGCTGTACTGTCCTGTATGGTAGTGCGGAATGTAATTTAAAAAGTAATCGCCACCCTTCATGGGTCCAAATGTGGTGTCTGTCATTTGCAAGAAGATTAGAACTGCACCCTACGCTATTCTTTCTGTTAAATCTGAAGGAACTGCTAACGAAACAGCCTCTGTCAGAGGGGTGAGAATAGCCTTATTATGCTAACATTTACTTGGTTGGAACTTTTTGTCCCTAACCGGTTACTGGAAGTGAAAAAGATTGAGAACAACTGCTTTAGTTTAACACAGAGGGTTATAGGTTGGACTTGACTTTTTTTCAACCTTATCTATGTAGCTATGAAATATTTTTATTCTGGCTATGCATTTAAAGATTTTGTGTGTGTCTGCTGAGCACTGCCAGCTGAGCTCGCTTTCATATCTAGTGCATATTTCACAGTGCCAACTTGTTTCCTTGGTGTGCACTAAATGAAATATTGACTTTGTTAATTTTTACTTGATTGCTTTATTCAAATGAAAAAATAAATAAAAAATAAATCTGGATGGCTGTTCTAGCTTGAAATTATTTCAGTCATGCCTCTTCTAAAACCAATTGTAGTGTCCCTGCTTCTGTAGGTGTGTTCTCCTGGAGATATGCAGATTGCAGGGGAGACCTTGCAATCAGTGGTTGTAGCCCAGAATGCATTAAATGAGATGACACCCATAAGCCTTCTTGATCTTCCATGTCCTCTTCTAGGTGAACAGCAGACAACCTGTTTAGCTCTGGGTTAAATGGCAGATTGCACTTAATAACACATTTGCCATCACCAGATCAAGTTAATGAAGTGACAACTTGATTTTCATGCGACAATTAACTGAAATGATGTTCTCATTGTTAAAACAGAAAAATGTGCCCAGTTTAATGTGTTCTCACACTAAGAAATAACCACTTAAAACAAAAACAAAAAAGAATGGAAAAATACCAAGCTTCCAATTATTATTGAAAAGAGAGTAATATAGGAAATAGCTACACCCACTCGCAGCCACTAAGAGGTGCTCTAGTCTATGAGTGACTCACCCTTCACGGTTGCAAAATATATACAGTTGCAAGAAAAAGTATGTGAACCCTTTGGAATGATATGGATTTCTGCACAAATTGGTCATAAAATGTGATCTGATCTTCATCTAAGTCACATCAATAGACAATCACAGTCTGCTTAAACTAATAACACACAAAGAAATAAATGTTACCATGTTTTTATTAAACACACCATCTAAACATTCACAGTGCAGGTAGAAAAAGTATGTGAACCCCTAGACTAATGACATCTCCAAGAGCTAATTGGAGTGAGGTGTCAGCCAACTGGAGTCCAATCAATGAGATGAGATTGGAGGTGTTGGTTACAGTTACCCTATAAAAAACACACACCAGTTCTGGGTTTGGTTTTCACAAGAAGCATTGCCTGATGTGAATGATGCCTCACACAAAAGAGCTCTCAGAAGACCTACGATTAAGAATTGTTGACTTGCATAAAGCTGGAAAGGGTTATAAAAGTATCTCTAAAAGCCTTGCTGTTCATCAGTCCAGGGTAAGACAAATTATCTATAAATGAAGAAAGTTCAGCACTGCTGCTACTCTCCCTAGGAGCGGCCGTCCTGTTAAGATGACTGCAAGAGCACAGTGCAGACTACTCCATGAGGTGAACAAGAATCCTAGAGTGTCAGGTAAAGACTTGCAAAAGTCTCTGGCATATGCTAAAATCCCTGTTAGCGAATCTACGATATGTAAAACACTAGACAAGAATGGATTTCATGGGAGGATACCACAGAGGAAGCCACTGCTGTCCTAAAAAAACATTGCTGCACGTTTACAGTTTTCACAAGAGCACCTGGATGTTCCACAGCAGTACTGGAAAAATATTCTGTGGACAGATGAAACCAAAGTTGAGTTGTTTGAAAGAAACACACAACACTATGTGTGGAGAAAAAGAGGCACAGCACACCAACATCAAAACCTCATCCGAACTGTGAAGTATGGTGGTGGAGGCATCATGGTTTGAGGCTGCTTTGCTGTGTCAGGGCCTGGACGGATTGCTATCATCGAAGGAAAAATGAATTCCAAAGTTTATCAAGACATTTTGCAGGAGAACTTAAGGCCATCTGTCCACCAGCTGAAGCTCAACAGAAGATGGGTGTTGTAACAGGACAACGACCCAAAGCATAGAAGTAAATCAACAACAGAATGGCTTAAACAGAAGAAAATACGCCTTCTGGATTGGCCCAGTCAGAGTCCTGACAACCCAATTGAGATGCTGTGGCATGACCTCAAGATAGCGATTTACACCAGACATCCCAAGAATATTGCTGAACTGAAACAGTTCTGTAAAGAGGAATGGTCAAGAATTACTCCTGACCGTTGTGCACGTCTGATCTGCAACTACAGGAAACGTTTGGTTGAAGTTATTGCTGCCAAAGGAGGTTCAACCAGTTATTAAATCCAAGGGTTCATATACTTTTTCCACCTGCACTGTGAATGTTTACATGGTGTGTTCAATAAAAACATGGTAACATTTAATTATTTGTGTGTTATTAGTTTAAGCAGATTGTGATTGTGATTGTCTATTGTTGTGACCTAGGTGAAGATCAGATCACATTTTATGACCAATTTGTTCAGAAATCCATATGATTCCAAAGGGTTCACATACTTTTTCTTGCAACTGTATAATACTGGAAGACTGGCACTCTCAACACATGGAGTCGTATGGTTTAAATGCAGGTCACAAAATTTATTGATAGATACATAAAAGGTTAAAAAGCTAAAATATGTTAATACAGATACCAACAGTGAATTCTCACAATGTGGTGCCAGTGATGACAAATATATCAAAGTCATATATTTCCTTATTCTATATTGCAGGTCATTCCTTATAGTAGTCCACAATTAAATGCCTGTAAAGAAAAAATACCTATAAAGAAAAAATAGCAGGAGGGAATGGAGAAAAGGGAAGATCCTTCTTCTTCTCCTCCCTAATAGGAGGAAAGGTCCAATGATGTGACTGTTCCGATTGTAATAGACTTTAGATATAATGTTTATTTTTTTGTCTTATGCGAACTTTGCAATTTGGCAGTTAGAATATGCCTAGTGATAACCCACTATGTGGGCTTACCTTTACCAATTATTATTGCATCGTACTCACTATATTAAAATGTTTGAGACCCTTTTCTCTGTACAGCCTTGAGATTCTATAGTACAGGGATCAGCAACCTTTGGCACTCCAGCTGCTGTGAAACTACAATTCCCAGCATGCTCCATTCATTTCTATGGGAGTTCGGAGAAGAGCAGAGTAAGTATGCATGCTGGGAGTTGTAGTTTCACAACACCTGGAGTGCCGGAGGTTGCCTACCCCTGCTATAGTAGCACGCTCTGTGTTTTTACTGTGTTCTGTCAGCTAACGGCTCCTTATCTCTGATCTCTGACCTTATAAACACTTACAGCTCACTTCTTATCTTACTGGTAAGAATGTGGCTTAAATATGTGTTTTTGAGCTATCAGTAATTTAGAGATAAGGATTATTAGATGACCAGCATAAAGTCATTATTCACATAACAGTGAAAAATGGACATGTGATGGAAGTCTTATTAATGGTCGTCTCACACACACATGTTTTCAGAACAATTACTTCTTTTTAATGGTCCGTGAATACTGGCTGTTTAAAATAGGACCTATGTCATATTTTGTCAGTTTTCACAGACTGACAGTCCCCATACAAGTCAAGGGGGCCATTTTTAATGGCTGTTTGTCAGAAAGGCATCTTTAAAAAAAAAGCAGGCGTGAAAAATTAACCATTTTAATAGCTGTTTTTTCATCACTGTCCAGGGAATACAGTCTAATTGCTGGCTTTCCGCATGTGCAATGTGTCTCTACCTTTTCTTTCGTTAATTTTTTTCCCCCCTATTTCCCTTCATTGCAGCAGGGGCGGACTGGCCATAGACCCTACAGGGAAATTTCCAGGTGGACCAATGCCGAGAGGGCCATCCAAGACCCTCTCATGGCCGCTGGCCAGGTACATAATGATCTGAAGCAGGTGCCTCTAGAACTTAACTGTACTACCATCCTCAGTATGGTGATAGGGCAGTATTTTGTGCTGCACTGTGGTACTTTGTTTTACTAGGGCAGTATTTTGTGCTGAACTGCGGTATTTGGGTTTGCTGGGGCGGTATTTTGTGCTTCACTATGGTATTGCTTACCCTGCCTAATTCTGTTGTCTCTGTCTAATTGTGGATTGTGTTGGCTGTGCATTCTGTCATAAGCGGTTGTTTCCAGGTGGGTTTGAGGAGTTCCCAGGGCAGGCCTTATATGCGCCGATTTTAACAAATGAAATGTTGGCAAGTATGAGAGTGATCTATTTCAACTGTTTATTTATTTTAATGTTGGTGATTATGGCTTACAGCGAATGAAAACCTCAAAGTTTGTATCTCAGAAAATTGTAATATTATGAATTCAATTAAAAAATTATTTGTAATACAGAAATGTTGGCCTACTGAAAAGTATGTACAGTATATGCACGCAATACTTGGTTGGGGCTCCTTTTGCATGAATTACTGCATCAATGCGGCATGGCATGGAGGTGATCAGGCTGTGGCACTGCTGAGGTGTTATGGAGCCCAGGTTGCTTTGATAGCAGCCTTCAGCTTGTCTGCATTGTTGGGTCTGGTGTCTCTCATCTTTCAGTTGACAATACCCCATAGATTCTCTGTGGGGTTTAGGTCAGGTGAGTTTGCTGGCCAATCAAGAACAGTGATACCATGGTTATTAAACCAGGTATTGGTACTTTTGACAGTGTGAGCAGGTGCCAAGTCCTGCTGGAAAATGAAATCTCCATAAAGCTTGTCAGCAGAGGGAAGAATTAAGTACTTTAAAACTTCTTTGTAGATGGCTACACTGACTTTGGACTTCATATAACACAATTGATAAACACCAGCAGATGACATGGTTCCCCAAACCATCACAGACTGTAGAAACCACACTGGACCTCAGGCAACTTGGATTGTGTGCCTCTCCACTCTTCATTCAGACTCTGGGACCTTGGCTTGACACAAGGAATGGGACAGTTGTAGCCCAAGCCCTGGATATGTCTGTGTGCGGTGGCTCTTGAAGCTCTGACTCCAGCCGCAGTCCACTCCTTGTGAATGTCGGCCAAATTCTTGAATGGCTTTTCCTTCACAATCCTTTCAAGGCTGCAGTTATCCCTGTTTCACCCTTTTCTACCACTTTTTCCTTACACTCAACTTTGCTGGATACAGTCCGTGAACAGTGTGTGAACAGTCCGCTTCTTAAGCAATGACCTTTTGTGACTTCCTCATGATCGTGTAGCCTACTGAACCAGACTGAGGGACCATTTAATGGCTTAGGAAGTCTTCTCACGTGTTTTGTGTGACACCATTAGAGAGAATTATCAAAACTGGTGTAAAGGATAATAGGCTTAGTTGCCCATAGCAACCAATCAGATTCCACCTTTCATCTTCTAAAGAAGCTCTGTAAAATGAAAGGTGGAATCTAACTGGTTGCTATGGGCAACTAAGCCAGTTGTACTTTGCACCAGTTTGATAAATCACTCCCCATGATTCTACAATATTGAACATTTTCACAATATTCTAATTTTCTGAGATACTGTCCTTTGGGTTTTCAGTAGCTATAAGCCATAATCATCAACATTAAAAGAAATAAACACTTGAAAGGACGGTGTGTGTAATAAATCTATAGAATATGAGTTTCACTTTTTGAATTGAATTACTTAAAATAACTTTTCAATGATATTCTAATTGTGTTAAGATGCACCTGTATAACCACCAAATAATATCCAGAGTAACCACTCACGGACAGCAGCGAGGCAGGCTGTGAGTGACTCAATAAGGTCCTGGTAGGTTGGCACAGGTATCTGGAGCCATGCTGACTGCAGTGCATCCCACAGCTGCTGGAGGGTGCATGGGGTAGGATCCATACAGCGAACACTATGATCAAGGTGGTCCCACAGATGCTCAATTAGGTTCAAGTCTGGGGAAATTGGGTACCAGGGTAGTACTTGGTCATGCTCTTCCAACCAATGTCAGACATTTCTAGCCATGTGACATGTGTTGTCTTGCCGGAAGAGCCCATCTGCCCCAGAGAAGAAAATCAACATGTGTGGTTGTACGTGATCTGCAAGGATCGATTCATATACCCAAATCAATTGAGAGTGCCTTCCACATGGATGAATGGGCCCAGAGAATACCACAAAAACATTCATCATCACCAACTTGTGTTCTTCCAGCAATGGTTGCAGGTTGTTTGTTCTCTGATGTTTCTCACCTAACATGCCAACATCCATCTGTTCGATGGAGCAGAAAATGTGACTCATCAGAGAAGTCAACTCTTTGCCAGTCAGCAAAGGTCCAATTCTGTGAAAATTGAAGCAATTTTTTTTTTAGCTTATGCAACTTCATTAACAGTGGTGCAGTGACCATCCGTCTGATTCGGAGCCCCATATGCAGTTGCGTTCACAGAACTGTTGCTTTAGACATGCGTCTGGTAGCCCCCTGGTTCGTTTCAGCAGTGAGCTACTCCATTGTAATGTGTCTGTATACCTTTGCACACCTTCGTTAACCTCTCACATCAATGGCACATAGTGCTCCTTGGTTTCCACATTGCTTATTCATTATGGTACCATTTCTCCTTTCCTCATACATTTTCACAACAGCAGCACACGAACAGTTCACAAACTGTACTGTATCAGAAATACCGCGACTCTCGGAAAGCCAATAGTTAGCCCCTTTTTTCCGCCGGAAAGCCAATAGTCATCCCTTTTTGCAACTCTGATAAATCGCCCATTTTACCAATTATAGCAACGAGGGATATGTGTGCAGACAGCCTATAACACACCTTATATACCCACCAAACCAGCTCATGATACGATCCTTCATGAGCTACGCACTGCCAATGTTGGAAGTAGGAAGTGGTCATTAAAATGTGCCTCGACTTTATTGGTCTCCTGAACATGCATGATAGGCTAACTATGATATGCATCAGTATTGTGAATACAACTGAAACCTGCACATTTAACACAAGAATAAGTGATTCAACAAGAAATTTATGTACAGTATTTTGGGTGAGGGTTACACATTCCTAATTTATAAATCTGTGTCTGGTCCATGCATTGCAGTTCTCCTTTAATACATTTCCCTTTGCATTTTATTTTCAATAATGAGTAAAATGGAGAGTAAACACGGTTTCCCCACTCTCCTATGACCCGGCTCTCATACATTCACTACATCCCATTAGAACAGTGGAAAGGCATACTTTGTCAATATCACCCTTCATATTTGAATAAGGCAAATGCTGAACTGTATAACATTACCCACTTTGAAAGAATCTGTTGTCAGGGGACGGACATAATTGTAAAACTGTTGAAAGGAGAGTCCATATTGTGTTGCATCACACTCCATGGGATCAAGCTTGTATAAATTATTGACGGCTTTAGCTATGAACTGTAAAAAGGGTCATGCAAGTGGAAAAATGTACTCAAATGGTATAGAGAAACGAAGACCCCTTCTGTTTTTAACAATATTGTTTGTATTTGAAGATCTGACAAAACTGGGGATTTGCCTGGTTAGCAACTACCAATTCTATCCATTTGACAACCAGTATTTTTATTGCCCTGGACCCTAACACCTCACAACTTTACATATGGGGTGGGTAGGCATGCAACCTACCTCTTCTCTCGCCTCAGGCAGCACTCTTTCCCCAGTTCAAGGTGGCTGCAAATTATTAAAAGGTTCTTTCATATTTTAACATTGCCACTTTGCTATGATTTGTGCAAAAAAAAACCAAAAAAAACAGCATGTTTTGCACAGAATCGCATCAAGATTCTCAGTAAGTGTTTTTGCTGCGACTTAGTGCAAATCGTGGCTAAACGGCAACTACAAGGGCTGCAGAATCTTCTGTGACATCTGGTCACATGTCAGAGGTCCTGCATGCAGTTGCAGCAGGAGAGGAAGATTGGTAAGTGTAGGGTGTATATGTTTTAAAGGGGTTGTGAAAGAAGTTGGGGGGGTCAATTACTTCCCTGCTTCCCATCGCCGGTTCTCTGCTCCTCCTCCAGGCCTGTGATGCTCCACTGGGCTTCCTCCATGTCAATATCCTTTTTGACACAGCCGCAGTGGAGACTGGATCTCATTGCATCATGTGACAATTTGTCATGATGTAAGGGGAGACGGTCACCTCTACAGTCAGTGATTAGCTGCAGCAATGTCAAACTGGATGTTGAAATTGAGGGAGCCCAGAGGAGCATAGCAGGCCTGGAGGAGAAGGAGCAGGGAGCCAGAGCCGAAAAGCAGGTAAGTCACCTTTCCTTTACAGGTCCGGACAATTTCCCCCCATTCTTTCACAACCCCAAAACTGAAATGGCTCCCCCTACTCGACCCCCACCCCCATTGCCAAATTCTTAATCTAACCCCTTCCCTCCAGCGCTACTGTTAAAGACATACTTGGAACACATTACATACAGAACTACTAAATAAACAGGGTAATACAGCGCCATATACCTCTTACATCCAGTGACATATCCTATAATGTAGAGTCGTTCTCTTTCTTTATCTTCTCCATTCAGACCAAACCACCATGAGGATTTCTTTCAGCCATCTCTTGTCTCTGCAGAGTTTGACAACTACTTTTGCATCCTCCTCCCCACTTTCTGAACACCCCATCCTGTCACCTCTAATACTGTGCACATTGTACTTTCCAACGCTATACTGCAGAAACAGATAATCCCCCTGAAAATACTAGTACCACACAGATAGTCCCCCTGAAAATACTAGTACCACACAGATAGTTCCCCTTCAATTATTGGCACATAGTGCCCTAAAAAATAACTGCGCCCAGCATATAGTGTCCCTGAAACGTATAATTCTGTAAACATATTGTCCTCCAAAAATAATTGTGGTAAGCTGATACTGTGTGAGGATGCCTCCCAATGTAACAGTCCTCCGAAAAGTCCCACCAATAGTAATAATTCTCTGCCAGAGTGCACTATGTGGTAACAGTGCAAACAATAGTAATAATGTCCCTAATTTTGCCCCCAGTAGTAAATAATTCCCCCTATAATGTGTGCCTGTACAAAAAACCTTTTAATGTGAGCCAGTAGAAATAATTACCCCTTAAAATGTTTGCCAGTAAAATAATTATCCCTTGCAATATGTGCCAGTGCAAAAATACTCCCTTAGAATGTGTGGCAGTACAAAAATACCCTCTTATGTGTGCCAGTACAAAAAAAACTTTTAGTGCCGCGTGTACAACAAATGTCCCCATAGTGGCCACCTTAGAATGTGTGCCAGTACAAATATTCTTGCTTACAATGTGTGATAAGTACAAAAACGCCCCTTATGTGCCAGTACAAAAAATGCTCCCTTATAGCATGTGTCAGTACAAAAAACGATCCCCTTTTAGAATATAACGAATGGCTCCGTAGTGACCCCCCTTATAATGTATGTGTAAGCCGTCAGGACTTTTTTGCGGATCCGCAAAACACATACATCGGTGACGTGCGTTCCGCATTTTGCGGACCGCACATCGCCGGCACCTAATAGAAAATGCCTATTCTTGTCCGCAATTCCGTACTTACCCCTCCTCCTGCGCTGTACTTACCCCTCCTCCTGCTTGCTCTTCTCAGGTCCCGCACTGCTGTGTCCTGGCTGCCTGCAGCGTCAGGACGTACAGAGCACTCTATGACCTGATGCTGCAGGCATTCAGGTGACTGTGCAGCGCGGGCCTGAGAAGAGAAGACAGCCAGGACCGGAAGAGTGGTGCCAGGAGAGGTAAGTTACTTTATTATTTTACAGTCTGATATGGCGGTCTGGAGCAGGGCCGTCTTTAATATTGGACCCTGGGCAAAAATTTACTTGGGCCCCCTGGATCCCGCCTTCCCACACCTTAGCAGGCAATCACGCCCTCCACCACAACACACACACAAAAAAATCCACACATCTGGTAGAGTACAGTGAATGACTGTAAATACTTCCAGTTCTGAAGACTCCAGCGGCTCAGGATCAGTGCTCTGGGCAGCTGGGCTCAGGCTGGAAGTGGGCACCGCTCTGCAGGAAGGAGACCAGGGCTCGGTTCACCCTAGAGTTACAGTGTACCCCAGCACCCCACAGTATGCAGTATAGCACCCTATAGTATATAGCACCACACAGTGTTCAGTATAGCACCCCACACTATACAGTACCCCACAGTATATTGTAGAGCGGTATAGCAGCCCACAGTATACAGCACCCCAAACTATACACGATACAGCCCCCCACACTATACAGTACAGCAGTATAGCACCTCACACTATACCGCACTCCACAGTATATAGTACAGCAGTATAGCAGCCCACAGTATACAACACCTCACAGTATAACACCTCACTGTATATAGCACCCCAAACTATACACAATACAGCCCCCCACACTATACAGTACAGCAGTATAGCACTCCACACTATACAGCACCCACAGTATACCGTATACAGACCCCCACAGTATACAGTACAGCAGTATAGCACTCCATAATATACAGCCCCCCACACTATACATGCCCCTTACACTATACAGGCCCCCACACAGTATACAGCCCCCCACCCTATACAGGCCCCCCACACTATACAGGCCCCCCCCACAGTATACAGGCCCTCTACAGTATACAGGCCCCCCCACAGTATACAGCCCCCCACAAAGTATACAGCCCACCACACAGTATAAAGCTCCCCACAGTATACAGGCCCCCCACAGTATACAGTCCCACACAGTATACAGCCCTCCACAGTATACAGCCCCCCACAGTATACAGGCCCCCACACAGTATACAGCACCCCACTATACAGTAGTTTACAGTATATTAACATAACAGCCCCTGTCACCTTTTTCTGATGTAATCTTCACACAAAAAAGCTCCACAGTTAACCCTAACACTCCTGGTAGGACCTGTGATGACCTCATAGCCATGTGACCAGTAATATTGCTAGGTTACTGGTCACATGGTGATGATGTCATCTAAGGTCCTAGATCACATTCACAGCTCTAACACAGTACGATGCCTGGACTCAGTGCCGGCAGGCATGGCATGGCAGCACCCCCTGTGTAGCTGACAGCCTGACACCCGGGGCAGTGGCTAGCAGGGCTCAAGAGGCCGCTGCCTTGGGCCCCCCAGGAGCAACTGTGCCCGGGGCAGCTGCCCCTTGGTAAAGACGGCCCTGGTCTGGAGAGGTCTAATGGGAGGTCTGGAGAGGTCTGATTGGGGGCTCTGGAGGTCTGAAAAGGGGGATCTTGGGTCTTATGTGGGGGCCTGTAAGTCTAATGGGGCCCGGGAGGTCTAATGCGGGTCTGATATGGAGGTCTGGTCTGAGGTCTGATATGGGGGTCTGGAAGTCTAATGGGGGTCTGGAGGTCTGGTCTGATATGGGTGTCTGCAGGTCATATCAGACCCCCTTTTCAGACCTCCAGAGCCCCCAATCAGACCTCTCCAGACCTCCCATTAGACCTTGAAAATGGGTCATGGCTGGGTCTTCCAACATGACAACGACCCGAAGCACACAGCCAAGGTAACCAAGGAGTGGCTCCGTAATAAGCATATCAAGGTTCTGGAGTGGCCTAGCCAGTCTCCAGACCTAAATCCAATAGAACATCTTTGGAGGGAGCTGAAACTCCGTGTTGCTCAGCGACAGCCCCGAAACCTGACAGATCTAGAGGAGCTCTGTGTGGAGGAGTGGGCCAAAATCCCTGTTGCAGTGTGTGCAAACCTGGTCGAGAACTACAGGAAATGTTTGACCTCAGGAAATGTTTGACCTCTGTAATTGCAACAAAGGCTTCTGTACCAAATATTAACACTGATTTTCTCAGGTGTTCAAAAACTTATGTTCAGCAGTGCAAGACAAATACATTATTTAAAAATCATAGTGTGATATCCTTATTTTTTTATTTTTTTCTGTCTCTCAGAGTGGGAATGCACCTACAATGTGAATTTTAGACCCCTCCATGATTTCTAAGTAAGAACTTGCAAAATCGCAGGGTATTCAAATACTTCTGTTCCTCACTGTAGTTTGCTTAACCCAACTGTAGTAACACATGTCATACAGCCAAGATCAATCTGGCAGGCTGGCGCTGTCAGACTGATAGGTACTGCTGACAATATAGAAGAAACTCTACTGTCAGCATTGTTTCTGTGATCCTATTACCTTGGGGCCATACGCAATTGTCTCATTTGCCCTTGTTTACTGCTGTCCTGTAAAAGGTGTAAAGTGCTGTCTTTTACAAATTCCCTGAAAATATCATTTTTCTTTGCAAAGTATATCTTAAAAGTGCTGTACATTAACTATGTAGATGCACAGGTTATCTGTTAGCTGAATATAAAGGTTTCACTTCTGCATATGCAATACGCTTAGTACTGCAATTTCTCTCAGAACCTGCAATATTTGGGTGCATTTAAAGCGACACCCCACTGGCTCACATTATTAATTCCATAAATTGCACCAATGTAATTGAGGAGCGGAGTTGCACCTAAATTATTAAAGCTAAATGCCTCTTAATAATTTTTGTGCATTTGGGATAGTCTAACCGTGTGAAGTTATTTTTACCTTTGCCATGGGGAGCTGCTCCTTTGTGCCACTAATGTGTTTTTTCCCGTATTGTCTTAAAGGCTGTCTGTCTCCAGTGACATCCCAGTGTGACCAAGAGCAGTGTCATCTAAATTTTCCTCACCCGATTATAACACTTCCCTTGGTTTGTAGATTTACAGTTTCCCTGCAAACAAATTCAGGTTGAATACATAAAAAATGGAATACAGCACCAATGCCATATTTTTTAAGACCCTGAATCAAACAGCAATTTTAACTTGAAACTGATTTACTATGTTTTATAGGAGAAAAATAATGAACAGCACTAAGTACAACCTGCCATTGGCCAGTAGCATGCACAGTGTTCCTCAGCAGGAAGCGCTACTGCATGCTACATTAGCTCCTAAGGTCTTAAAGGGGTTGTCCCATCATGGACAATGGGGGCATATCGCTAGGATATTTCAAAGGTATTAACAGACAATCAGTCACCAGGAATTGTACCAAAAAAAGATATTTATTGTGTCAAAATATAAAAATATAGGTCAATGTAGATAAAATTATCCCAACATTATAATATAAAATTAAAAACATTGGTAAAAATAATTTAAAAAAATTGAAAAAATGAATTATAAAAAATACACAACGGTCAGTTACGTGTATTCCTGTCTAGCTCAGCATGGACCAGCAGGCTGCTGATAGCACCTAGACCGATAATGGAGGGAGACAGGGACACATCCTGATTAATATATGATGTAATAGAATCCAGAGGGAAGGAAGCTCAATATAATTCTAATATATCTATTTCATCCAAGAACATATATATCACATTAGAAAGACGTCCTTTTTATATCTAAAATAAAAATAAATGTTCATTGATTGTAAACACCGTAAAAAATGTCAATTCATCATGATGGTTCCATTTCCTTTTCTAATTCATGTCCTTCATTATAAGTAATGAATAATGACTTGATTAAAATATTGTATGCAATTTGATTTATGAATCAATACTCATAATTAGTGATGGATGAACATCGTCTGGGACGGTTCGTGATCACGCGATCGCGATCAAATGTTCGCGAACCGTAAGTTCGCGGCGGGCCCGATTCACTTTAATGGCAGGCGAACCTGAAAAACCTTCAGCTCATATTTGCAGCCACCAAATACTTAGTAGAAGTGCACAAATAGTCCCACAACATGGACAGTAACATACTAGAGGGGGATCAAGGACAAAAAATACAACAAAAAGTATGTAGCTTAATCAGGGGACATTTTTATTCGTGTTAAAGGGAAATTCTCTGAAATGTGCCCTGTTGGAGCCTAGAAATTTTTTATTTTAGGCCACGGGAGTACAGGTCCTTAAAAATTAGGCATTCACCTGACATAAAAGAAATTCTGATTATGTGGCTCGAGCTACATTATGTGGTCAATGGATAAAAATTTTACTGTAGGCCAATGGACTACAGGCCCCAAACATTAGGCATTCACCGGACAGAAAAGATCAAATGATTATGTGGCTGGAGGTATATTACACGGTCAATGGATATAAATTTTACTGCAGGCCAGTACAAATACAGGTCAAATACATATGTTTAATAGAACAAAAAATATAAAATTGGATTAAAAACATGGCTAACGAAATACCCCCTCTTGAAAAAAAAACTAATGATAATAGTTGAAATTCGATAACACGTGGTAGTCATTGGTGTTGAATTCCTCCGAGACCACCACAATTATTCATTCAGCGTACATAAAAGAACAAGTAAGTATGTGGCTGGAGGTAGATTACACAGTCATTGGATATCAATTTTCCAGCAGGCCAGTGTACTACAGGTCCCAAAAATCATGCATTCAGCGTACATTAAAGAACAAGTAAGTATGTGGCTGGAGGTAGATTACACGGTCATTGTATATCAATTTTACTGAAGGCCAGTACAAATACAGGTCAAATACATATGTTTAACCAGCTACGGACCGCCTAACGCAGGATTGCGGTCCGGAGACGGTCGATTCATTCCTCCTTGACGCTCGGGCGCGTCATTTCGCGAGACGCGAGATGACGCGCATAGCCGGCCCGCGCATGCGCATTGCGGGCCGGCAAAAGTTAAAGGAGGAGTTCGTCACCAGCCTGCGAGCCAATTATTATCGCTGGCAGGCTGGTGATTTTCAAAAAAACGAATCACAAGCCAGTTAACACATTATATTTATAAATGTAATGTGTTAAATGGCTTCTGTGCTCCTCTGCTGGTCCTTTTCGTCGGTTGGTCCCTGCAGAGGAGCACAGATCACTGTAAGTGCACAAACACCACACATTTAGCCCCAGATCACCCCCCATCACCCCAATTAACCCCTTGATCACCCCTGTCAATCACTAGTGAAAGAGAAAAAAATGATCAGTGTAAACTGTCACTTTATTTTTTTTTTAATAGTATTGACGGTCAGGTTTTAGGTTAGTTTCGGCCCCTTTGTTAGGTAGTTAGCGTCGGTTAGCGCCCAGCCCACCGCACCGCAGTCACTGATTCGCTGATTAGTGTATCGCTAATCAGCATTGGTACTTTTATAGTATCTGTAAGTGATCAGAACTGATCACAGTCAGATCTATAATAGTATTAGTGTCACCTTAGCTCGCCCTCCACCCAAAACGCAGTGTTTGCCCGATCAGGCCTGATCGGTCGCCCACACGAGCGTTCACGCCCGCCCCGCTGCAGTGAAAAAATGTTTTTTTTTTTTTATCACTGCACACTTTACAAGCGCTGCGGCGATAAAAAAAAAAACAGTTTTGATATTTTTTTCAATCGCAGTGGCTTCCGGTACTTCGCTAGCCTCCCATTTGGGCTTGCTTTTTTTCTTGGGTAGTCTCAGGGAATGCCCCCTAAATTTAGTTGACCAAATGGCAAGTAAGGGGTATTCTTCTGAAGAGGCCTACAGGCTTTTGACCCAGTCAGATGAGGAATGGGAACCCTCATCTGACGAATCCAGCGGGTCAGAATACGAACCTGTAGAAAGCAGTGGCAGTCAGACCCAAAGTTCGGACAATGAGGTTGAGGTCCCTGATACCACCAGGCGTACCCGGCCCCATGTTGCTAGACCACAGGTTGGCAGGATCCACTTCAAGGGCAGCAGAGTGGGGCTGGCGCTGTCGGATTACGTGGTGAGGCATACACCAGCAGCTCAGCCCATCCTGGACCTAGTACCAGCACTGCCGTACAACATGGTGAAGTGGCGAGCACCAGAAGGGCAGTTGAAAATGGTACAGTGGCACATGCATTAGTCCCCCCGTCTCAGCCACTGCACAGACAGGCTCGTAGAGTCCCTGAGGTGCTGGCAAACCCTGATTGGCAGCCCCCAACTTCAGCTGCACCAGTAGTTCCCCCTGTCACCGCCCAGTCTGGAGTTCGGGTTGAGACAGCTCAGATCGGATCGGCACTGTTTTTTTTTTTAGCTGTTCTTGACTGCGGAGCTCTTGGACTTAGTCGTGGCAGAAACAAATCGGTATGCCACTCAATTTATAGCCGCCAACCCAGGAAGCTTTTATGCCCAGTCTTTCCGGTGGAAACCCGTCCAAGTTTCCGAATTTAAAACTTTTCTGGGACTTCTCCTCAACATGGGCCTGACAAAAAAGCATGAATTGCGGTCATTTTGGTCAATGAAACCAATTCATCACATGCCCATGTTCTCTGCTGCCATGTCCAGGACACGATTTGAGACCATCCTGCGTTTCCTGCACTTTAGTGACAACAGCACCTCTCATCCCAGAGGCCACCCAGCTTTTGACCGCCTCCACAAAATTCGGCCCCTGATAGACAACCTTAACACCAAATTTGCAGATTTGTATACCCCTGAGCAAAACATCTGCGTAGACGAGTCCCTTATACATTTTACTGGGCGCCTTGGCTTCAAACAATACATCCCAAGCAAGCGCACCCGCTATGGGGTCAAATTGTATAAGCTCTGTGAAAGGGCCACAGGCTATACGCACAAATTTCATGTCTATGAGGGTAAAGATCAGACCCTGGAGCCAGTCGGTTGCCCTGACTACCTGGGGAGCAGTGGGAAGACAGTCTGGGACTTGGTGTCACCCTTATTTGGCAAGGGGTACCATCTTTATGTGGACAATTTCTACACAAGTGTGCCCCTCTTCAGGCATTTGTTTATAGAACAGATTGGCTGCTGTGGCACCGCGCGACCTAGTCGCCGGGCTTCCCCCAACGGCTCGTTACCACCCGTCTTGCGAGGAGGGAGAGGGCTGCCTTGTGTAACGAAGAACTGCTCGCGGTGAAATGGAGAGACAAGCGTGACGTTTACATGCTCTCCTCCATTGACGCAGACACGACAATACAAATTGAACGAGCAACCAGTGTCATTGAAAAGCCCCTATCGGTCCACGACTATAATTTGCTCATGGGAGGGGTGGACTTCAATGACCAGATGTTGGCTCCTTATTTAGTGTCCCGCCGCACCAGACGCTGGTATGAGAAGGTGTCTGTATATTTAATTAAATTTGCTATGTACAATCGTTTTGTTCTCTACAGTAAGGCTGGGAGAACAGGATCCTTCCTAAAATTTCAGGAAGAGATCATCGAGAACCTCCTGTATCCAGGAGGTTCCGTGGCCCCATCCACCAGTGTAGTGAGCCGTCTACACAAGCAACATTTCCCCAATGGTAAGAAAAAAAGTTATGTTCCAAAAGTTCAATAAAGTTTATAAAAGTTAATGTTCTGTTCAAATGTTATATAAAGTTAATGATAATAAATTTATTGTGTTGCGGCCTGTTTTTTTTTTTTGTTTCTTTTTTTACCTTCTAGAGGGACCAACCGATGAACCAGCTGCAGCACTGATGTGCATTCTGACAGAAGCATTGCGCTGCTGTCAGATTACACAAAAGTCGTGTATGCGGCGCTGCAAGACGAGATTTCTCCTCTGCAGTAAAAAAGATACGTTTGATGATGCTTATGAGCTGAGGGGCGGTGTTCATATGCTTTGGCAAACACTTTGTATATATAAACTCCTAATGCTGGCCATACATGTAATGATTGCGGAGACCCTCAAATGCCAGGACAGTATAAACACCCCACAAATGACCCCATTTTGGAAAGAAGACACCCCAAGGTATTCGCTGAGGGGCATATTGAGTCCATGATAGATTGAACTTTTTGTCCCAAGTTAGCGGAAAGGGAGACTTTGTGAGAAAAAACAAAAAAAAAACAATTTCCGCTCTTTCACACCTGCGTTCTTGTCTTCCGGCATAGAATTCTGTCGTCGGGGCTCTATGCCGGAAGAATCCTGATCAGGATTATCCTAATGCATTCTGAATGGAGTGAAATCCGTTCAGGATGCATCAGGATGTCTTCGGTTCCGGAACGGAACGTTTTTTGGCCGGAGAAAATACCGCAGCATGCTGCGCTTTTTGCTCCGGCCAAAAATCCTGAAGACTTGCCGCAAGGCCGGATCCGGAATTAATGCCCATTGAAAGGCATTGATCTGGATCCGGCCTTAAGCTAAACGTCGTTTCGGCGCATTGCCGGATCCGCCGTTTAGCTTTTTTAGAGTGGTTACCATGGCTGCCGGGACGCTAAATTCCCGGCAGCCATGGTAAACTGTAGTGGGGAGCGGGGGAGCAGTATACTTACCATCCGTGACGTCAGGGCGCCCCAAGCGCATGGATCACGTGATCGAATGGCACGTCATCCATGCGCATGGGGCGCTCTGACGTCATTCTGGAGCGCCCCGGGAGCCGCACGGACTGTAAGTATACCGCTCCCCCGCTCCCCACTCCCCGCTCCTACTATGACAACCAGGACTTTAATAGCGTCCTGGCTGCCATAGTAACACTGAACCGTCTTCAAATGCTTTCAGTACACTTGCTTTTTTCCGGATCCGGCGTGTAATTCCGGCAAGTGGAGTACACGCCGGATCCGGACAACGCAAGTGTGAAAGAGGACTAACTTGTGCAAAAAAAAATATAATCTTCTATGAACTCGCCATGCCCCTCATGGAATACCTTGGGGTGTCTTCTTTCCAAAATGGGGTCACATGTGGGGTATTTATACTGCCCTGGCATTTTAGGGGGGCTAAAGCATGAGAAGAAGTCTGGAATCCAAATGTCTAAAAATGCCCTCCTAAAAGGAATTTGGGCCCCTTTGCGCACCTAGGCTGCAAGAAAGTGTCACACATGTGGTATCGCCGTACTCAGGAGAAGTTGGGCAATGTGTTTTGGGGTGTCTTTTTACATATACCCATGCTGGGTGAGAGAAATATCTCTCTAAAATGACAACTTTGCATAAAAAAATGGGAAAAGTTGACTTTTGGCAACCCCAAAACACATTGCCCTACTTCTTCTGAGTACGGCGATACCACATGTGTGAAACTTTTTTGCATCCTAGGTGGGCAAAGGGGCCCATATTCTAAAGAGCACCTTTAGGATTTCACAGGGCATTTTTTACACATTTGGATTTCAAACTACTTCTCACGCATTAGGGCCAATAAAATGCCAGGGCAAGTTGATCACATCATTACACTTTTCCTTTATATCGGCGGCATTTACCTCCTTTTCTGTCTTGTTGACATTACATGTCCTTTTCTTGTGTTTGCGTCCCGAATCCGGACTCGTTTTTTGCTGGAGTCGAATGGTAATTACTGGTTACTTTATTCTTTCTGTAGTATGAGGTTTTGGGTCTCGATGTTTCATATGCTTTATCATGTTGATTACTTTCTTGTGTGGATTCCTGGGATAAATCGCTTAATTCCATAGTGTCCAGTTCAGACGAGAAATTCACTTTTGGTGCGTTTTCTTTTCCTTTGCCTTTTTTGTTGGTTTTTCCCTTTTTGAGGATAGATTTAGGGGTAGAAAAAGGGTTCTCCCTTCTGCCCCATTCATATATTTGGTTGTGTTTATAATCATATGTCTCTTTGAAACTTTTTATGCTTAATTTCAATAATGTGTTCCTCCATTTCTTTGATATTAGCACTCATATTATTATGCAGGGTTTCAAAATCTGGTGTATTTTCAGACCTGTTTACTTTTTGTTTGAGGACATTGATATCTGTCTGTACATCTTGTAATTTTTCTTCTTCATATTTGACAATCAATGTTATGAGTTTGATTGAACAGTCCGATAGTATTTGGTTCCATTCCAGCACAAATTGCTCAGAGAAAATAGTGGTTGGGATTTTCTTTATCCTTAACCCTCTCGGGATCATGTCCCACCATAATCTTGTCTCTTGGCATAGTATTTTCTCTAGTTGGTACTGACACTGGATAATTCTTCCAATACATATTTGTCCGTATCCGAAAATACTCGATCAGCTTTGGATCTTCGTTCCGGTGAAAAACAAAAAGCCATAGCAGAGTTTACACAAATCAGCCACACCTGGGTTTTGGCCAAAATAAGAGAAAGTCCTGAAAGTCTGCTGCCTTAAGAACACTTTCAAATGTCGGAGTAAACTTGCTTCTAAACGAGTTGGTGAGACACGGAAAAAAAGATCCTATGTAGGTATACAGGTCCTTCTAAAAAATTTAGCATATTGTGATAAAGTTCATTATTTTCTGTAATGTACTGATAAACATTAGACTTTTATATATTTTAGATTCATTATACACCAACTGAAGTAGTTCAAGCCTTTTATTGTTTTAATATTGATGATTTTGGCATACAGCTCATGAAAACCCAAATTTCCTATCTAAAAAAATTAGCATATTTCATCCGACCAATAAAAGAAAAGTGTTTTTAATACAAAAAAAGTCAACTTTCAAATAATCATGTTCAGTTATGCACTCAATACTTGGTCGGGAATCCTTTTGCAGAAATGACTGCTTTAATGCGGCGTGGCATGGAGGCAATCAGCCTGTGGCACTGCTGAGGTGTTATGGAGGCCCAGGATGCTTCGATAGCGGCCTTAAGCTCATCCAGAGTGTTGAGTCTTGCATCTCTCAACTTTCTCTTCCCAATATCCCACAGATTCTCTATGGGGTTCAGGTCAGGAGAGTTGGCAGGCCAATTGAGCACAGTAATACCATGGTCAGTAAACCATTTACCAGTGGTTTTGGCACTGTGAGCAGGTGCCAGGTCGTGCTGAAAAATGAAATCTTCATCTCCATAAAGCTTTTCAGCAGATGGAAGCATGAAGTGCTCCAAAATCTCCTGATAGCTAGCTGTATTGACCCTGCCCTTGATAAAACACAGTGGACCAACACCAGCAGCTGACATGGCACCCCAGACCATCACTGACTGTGGGTACTTGACACTGACTTCAGGCATTTTGGCATTTCCCTCTCCCCAGTCTTCCTCCAGACTCTGGCACCTTGATTTCCGAATGACATGCAAAATTTGCTTTCATCCGAAAAAAGTACTTTGGACCACTGAGCAACAGTCCAGTGCTGCTTCTCTGTAGCCCAGGTCAGGCGCTTCTGCCGCTGTTTCTGGTTCAAAAGTGGCTTGACCTGGGGAATGCGGCACCTGTAGCCCATTTCCTGCACACGCCTGTACACAGTGGCTCTGGATGTTTCTACTCCAGACTCAGTCCACTGCTTCCGCAGGTCCCCCAAGGTCTGGAATCGGTCCTTCTCCACAATCTTCCTCAGGGTCCGGTCACCTCTTCTCGTTGTGCAGCGTTTTCTGCCACACTTTTTCCTTCCCACAGACTTCCCACTGAGGTGCCTTGATACAGCACTTTGGGAACAGCCTATTCGTTCAGAAATTTCTTTCTGTGTCTTACCCTCTTGCTTGAGGGTGTCAATGATGGCCTTCTGGACAGCAGTCAGGTCGGCAGTCTTACCCATGATTGCGGTTTTGAGTAATGAACCAGGCTGGGAGTTTTTAAAAGCCTCAGGAATCTTTTGCAGATGTTTAGAGTTAATTAGTTGATTCAGATGATTAGGTTAATAGCTCGTTTAGAGAACCTTTTCATGATATGCTAATTTTTTTAGATAGGAATTTTGGGTTTTCATGAGCTGTATGCCAAAATCATCAATATTAAAACAATAAAAGGCTTGAACTACTTCAGTTGGTGTGTAATGAATCTATAATATATGAAAGTCTAATGTTTATCAGTACATTACAGAAAATAATGAACTTTATCACAATATGCAAATTTTTTAAGAAGGACCTGTATATAATACAGTGCAGGTACCAGCTCACTCGGTTTTGCGAATCAGATGTACCGGTGTGCACGGTGCCTGGTTTTTCAACCTCCTTTATGGAATACAGCAAGTAAAATAGCAAATGAAGGCTCCAGCACTCACTTTTGCTGAAGTGTCATTTTCTCCATTCTTTATTGGTAGGTATTCACAGACATGTAGGACATAATAAACTCTCAGGTGTATCGGCTGTTGACGAGTTTCGAAAACTTCTCATTCTCAGGTATATATAGCCATGTGCCTATAGATAATTAGGTGTTAATACACCCCCACTCAGTAGCGTCGCCAGGGGGGGGGGGGCCAGAGGGCGCCACGGCCCCCCCTACATCATGCTGTGCCCCCCCCCAACTAAAATGGTCGTGCCCCCCGAAGTGAGCTGCCGCAGTCGGGTACAGCAAGGGAGATGAGCGCTTTCATTGCGCTCATCTCCATTAGTCATCTGCCGGCCTGTGTGCTGTGGCGGTGCAGGGGAGGGGGAGGCGTGTCCCTTCCCCTTTCTCTGATAGGCTGCCGGCCTAGTGCCGGCAGCCTATCAAAAGCCGCCGGCCGGCGCGATGACGTCATCGCGCCGCCTGAGCCATACAGCGAGGGACACAGGCCGGAAGAGGCCTGCATTGCATCGCTGACATTGAGGTAAGTATGAGTTTTTTTTTACAACAGTGTTACTGGCACATTGGGGGGGCAGCTTATTACTGGCACATGGGGGGGCAGCTTATTACTGGCACATTGGGGGGGCAGCTTATTACTGGCACGTGATGGGGCTTATTACTGGCACGTGATGGGGGGGCTTAATACTGGCACGTGATGGTGGCACTTGTTACTGACACGTGATGGGGGCACTTGTTACTGGCACGTTATTGGTGGGCACTATAGGGGCATCTACTGAGGCCACAAAGAAGGGATATTATATGGGGGACTCTGTACAGTAGCATTTTATACTGGGACACATTATGGTGTGTACTATGGGGAAGGGGGAGAGGAGTACTATGGAGTCATCTACGGGGGCACTAAGAAGGGGTATTTTATACTTGCAAATTATGGGGGACACTGAGGGCATCTACTGGGGCACTATATATGGAGCATTTTATACTGGTACATTATGGGGGGCACTAGGAGGAAGGGGGGAGAGGAGCACTATGGGGGCATTTACTGGGGGCACTATATAGGGGTATTTTATACTGGCACATTATGGGGGACATTAGCTCCACTTGGGGCATTACAAGGGGGTATTTTTTGCATTGTCACATTATAAGGAGAATTATTTCTAATGGGGGGGGGGGGCATTATGGTGGGCTTTATTACTCCCACATGGTATGACCACCTAGTAGCAGCACCAGCCTCTCCCTGCTCTGTGACCCCTCTGCCCCTTCTCCAAATCCTTATTATGAAGTCTTTCTCATTAGGATAAAACACATCATCAGCTCCGCCGAGCCCCCGGCCAATGTGGTGAAGTGGAGTCCGAGATCCCCAAGGGCCAAGCCAAGTAACTGTAAGTTTTCATGTGAAATATGTTTGTTATACACATATAGCCTACACTGTGCCCCACAATATACAGTATACTGCTACACTGTGCCCCACAATATACAGTATACCTCTACACTGTGCCCCACAATGTACAGTATAACGCTACACTGTGCCCCACAATATACAGTATACCTCTACACTGTGCCACACAATATACAGTATACCGCTACACTGTGCCCCACAATATACAGTATACCGCTACACTGTGCCCCACAATATACAGTATACCTCTACACTGTGTCCCATAATATACAGTATACCGCTACACTGTGCCACACAATATACAGTATACCTCTACACTGTGCCACACAATATACAGTATACCTCTACACTGTGCCCCACAATATACAGTATACCGCTACACTGTGCCACACAATATACAGTATACCTCTTCACTGTTCCACACAATATACAGTATACCTCTACACTGTGCCCCACAATATACAGTATACCGCTACACTGTGCCCCATAATATACAGTATACCGCTACACTGTGCCCCACAATATACAGTATACCTCTACACTGTGCCACACAATATACAGTATACCGCTACACTGTGCCACACAATATACAGTATACCTCTTCACTGTTCCACACAATATACAGTATACCTCTACACTGTGCCACACAATATACAGTATACCACTACACTGTGCCCCACAATGTACAGTATACCGCTACACTGTGCCACACAATATACAGTATACCTCTACACTGTGTAGTCTGTTCTATAAGCACCCTTGTTCTGTGGCGACGGACAGAAAATAATCTGGAAGTGCCCCTCCCGAGACCAGGCTCTGGATCCGCCACTGGACCGCTCACAGGAGTGTACATTTCTTCTAAACTGTAATCCGTATCCTCTGACCTGCAGACATCAGCACTCGCTTGATAACAACTAACAGGCAGGACCTGTAGGCTGTAGCCTGGCCCTGTTACCGAAGTTAGCCGAGTGGTGTAAGGTTAAGGTACTAGTAGAGATGAGCGGCCGCTGAATCCGGATTTAAAGTTAAAGTTACTGCAGGATATGGATTACAGTTTAGAAATTTCAAATGTACACTCCTGTGAGTGGCGGGGAGGGAGATCTGTGGATGACACTGTTATAGAGAGGGGGAAATAGGGATGACACTGTCATGGGGTGGATCTGTGGATGACACATATAGCATAAGATGCTATATACGGTATGTGTCATCCACAGACCCCCCCCCCATAGCAGTGTCATCCACAGATCCCCCTGCCTATAAAAGTGTCATCCACAGGCAGCTAGGACATGTTGAAATCTGAGTGATTTTTATTTATTTATTTTTTAAACCACAGACAGCTGGACTTTTATTCCCTGTTGCGGTTTTAGGTATTGGGTAAAGTATTGCAGCATTTCTAAGCGTACTTGTGTAAATATATTGTTGTTATAGCTGCCCCCCCTACTTTTGTCTTGGCCCCCAGTGTGCCCCCCCAAAATTTGAAAGCTAGAGACGCCACTGCCCCCACTCCAACAACGTGGAGGAGGGAATTGGGAGGTCCATCTGTTTAGCCACTTCCCAGAACACTGATTGCTAGTAGCCATTACCTGGAACACCAGACTCCTTTCAGCTCGATTCTTTAACATACAAAAATTACCATTAAAAACATAGAAATAGGGTTGCTTTGAAATAAATCTTTTGCTGCACACCCATAGTTGCTCATGTTGTTAGCATAAAAACAGTGAATCATACAAGTAAAAGAAAGGGGGAACTTTGCTATGTGTCTCCTGCAATTTTTTTAAGTGCTTGTTCAGATTCGGTTAGTCACCTGTCCTATTTTTAAGGAAAAAAACGCATCTTATTTCCTAATAGAAATTCATGATTTCCCTTCTCATATTCAAACCCTTTGGGTACCTTGTTTCCAGTTTGAATATCCAGAAGGCCTCTCTGAGATTCACTAGACTAAAGTGTCTTGCGGCATTGGATATATTGGTATATGAGGGGTTCTCTATATAGTTTAGGTGTTCCAAAATTCTATTTTTGAATTTTCTTATAGTACACCCAATATACATTTTGTCACATTGTTCACACAAAATCACGTAGACCACAGCTTTTGTATTGCAATTAATGTAGGACTTGATGTTAAATGTCTGTGTATGGTCTGTATTGGCAAAGGTTTTGGTATTTTGCACATAATTGCAAGTGCAGCACCGCTGGCTACCGCAGCGTGTGGATCCTTTATATGTTAGCCATGTATTTTTTTGTGGGTGTATTTTTCGTACAAACATTGATGGGGACAGGGAATTCCCTATTGTAGCTGGTCTTTTTGGTACAATTCTACAGCCCTGTTTGAGCACTGTGTCCAGTATATTATTCTCATATAATACGGGCAAATAATTTTTTTTATAATATTCTGGATTGTATTGAATTGTCTGCTATACGTTATGACCAGGGTAGGTTGTTTAACTTTAGCCTCTTAGTTTTTTTGTTGTTGTTGATTTGTGTTCCCGTTTATGCGCCCATCTTTGTTTTTGTGTACATTAGATAGTTGTTTATTATAGGTAGAGGTGTTTTTATTTTTATTATTATAGGAATTATTATCCTTATTTTTGTTGTTGTTGATTTGTGTTCCCGTTTATGCGCCCATCTTTGTTTTTGTGTACATTAGATAGTGTTTTATTATAGGTAGAGGTGTTTTTATTTTTATTATTATAGGAATTATTATCCTTATTTTTGTTGTTAAACAATAGGTGTTCTCTTGTCCTGTTTATTGCTATATGAAGACCCCTTTGTATCATCCAGTCTGGATATTTCCTAGCTGATAGCCTCGCCCAAATTACATGACTTTCTCTTCTAAATGCCTCAATTGAATTGCAGTTTCTCCTGGCCCGTATAAATTCCCCCACTGGGATGGACTTGATAGTGTGATTTGAGTGATGACTGTCCGCTCGTAAGATGGTATTACCTGTAACCTCCTTCCTATACGTTTCTGTTAGAATTGTTTCCCCCGGAAAGCCCGTGAGTTTTAAATCCAAAAAATTTATTATCTTGGGATCCTCATTGTATGTAAATCGCAAATTGTAGGCATTATTTAGAAGGTACTGTATGAACTCTTGTACGGCAGGCACATCGCTGCTCCAAATAATGAGCAAATCATCGATGTACCTGCCGCACCAGTTCAAACAGTTGGCAAAGGGATTGTTGGTACTGTATATGTATTTTTGTTCCCAATAAGTTAAATTGGCTAAGGCTGGTGAATATTTTGCCCCCATTGAAACTCCTTTTGATTGTAAGTAAAATACCCCATCAAATACAAAATAATTATGGGCCATGAGAAACATGGTCACATCGAGGACATAGTCAATGAAGTCATCTCCATATCCGCTATAATTGTGCAGATGGAACTCCAAGGCCTCCACTGCAATATTATGTGGGATTGAGGGGTAGAGTGCTACCACATCTATTGTAAGCCATCTATATTCTGGTTTCCATTTTTTGACATAAAAAGATCTCAAGACTTCTGATGTGTCCCCAGTGTAACCAGGTATACTCTTTACCATGGGTTGAATCACACAGTCTAACCAGTTGCCGAGTCTTTCTGTTAGGGACCCTATGCCGCTGATTATAGGACGTAGAGGTGGCGGATTAAGGTTTTTATGGACCTTGGGAACTACATGCATAATCGGGGTAACAGGAAAATCAACATTCATGTAGTCATATTCTTTTTGTGATATATGTGCATAGTCCAGTCCTTTTTTAAGGATCTCGGCATATTCCTTTTGATATTTCCCTATAGGATTTGATGGAAGTTTGGTATATGTAATGCCATCTCCTAGGATTTCCATTACTTGATGGTAATATGTATCTCTGTCAAGGACTACAATGGATCCCCCCTTGTCTGCCATTTTAATTATTATATTTTTTATTATCAGATAGCTCTTTCAAGGCTTGTCTTTGATTCTTGGAGACATTGTGGGATATGTTGTCGACCTCGACAGCCTCATGCACTAGTTTTAGTTCCTTTTCCACCAAATCCTGAAATAGGTCCATATTGCTAGTGCGGGACATTAGTGGATAAAAATCAGGGTTAGATATCCTGAACCTTTGCTTTATCAGACAGCTTTTATAATGTTCATTTTCCCTCTGTAGCTCCTCCAAGCATGTCAGTGTTAATTGCTCCTGAAATTCCATGTTACTATATTGGTTTTGCATATTTGGAGAATCTGACACGCTGGTAGGATGTTCAGGGGGATCGGCATTAAAGAAATGTCTAGCTACTGCTAGCTGTCTGATAAACCTGTTTATATCTAACAGTGTTGAAAATAAATCAAAATTCACACTTGGCACAAAATTGAGGCCCAAACTTAATACATATATTTGTTGTTGGGTTAGAGTCTCTGTGGACAAATTGATCACATCATTACACTTTTCCTTTATATCGGCGGCATTTACCTCCTTTTCTGTCTTGTTGACATTACATGTCCTTTTCTTGTGTTTGCGTCCCGATCTCCGGACTCGTTTTTTGCTGGAGTCGAATGGTAATTACTGGTTACTTTATTCTTTCTGTAGTATGAGGTTTTGGGTCTCGATGTTTCATATGCTTTATCATGTTGATTACTTTCTTGTGTGGATTCCTGGGATAAATCGCTTAATTCCATAGTGTCCAGTTCAGACGAGAAATTCACTTTTTGAGCGTTTTCTTTTCCTTTGCCTTTTTTGTTGGTTTTTTGCTTTTTGAGGATAGATTTAGGGGTAGAAAAAGGGTTCTCCCTTCTGCCCCATTCATATATTTGGTTGTGTTTATAATCATATAAGTCTCTTTGAAACTTTTTATGCTTCATTTCAATAATGTGTTCCTCCATTTCTTTGATATTAGCACTCATATTATTATGCAGGGTTTCAAAATCCGGTGTATTTTCAGACCTGTTTACTTTTTGTTTGAGGACATTGATATCTGTCTGTACATCTTGTAATTTTTCTCCTTCATATTTGACAATCAATGTTATGAGTTTGATTGAACAGTCCGATAGTATTTGGTTCCATTCCAGCACAAATTGCTCAGAGAAAATAGTGGTTGGGATTTACTTTATCCTTAACCCTCTCGGGATCATGTTCTTTTCTAGGTACTTTACCAGTGTTGTATGGTCCCACCATAATCTTGTCTCTTGGCATAGTATTTTCTCTAGTTGGTACATGTCACTGACACTGGATAATTCTTCCAATACATATTTGTCCGTATACGAAAATACTCGATCAGCTTTGGATCTTCGTTCCGGTGAAAAACAAAAAGCCATAGCAGAGTTTACACAAATCAGCCACACCTGGGTTTTGGCCAAAATAAGAGAAAGTCCTGAAAGTCTGCTGCCTTAAGAACACTTTCAAATGTCGGAGTAAACTTGCTTCTAAACGGGTTGGTGAGACACGGAAAAAAAGATCCTATGTAGGTATATATAATACAGTGCAGGTACCAGCTCACTCACTTGCGAATCAGATGTACCCGTGTGCACGGTGCCTGGTTTTTCAACCTCCTTTATGGAATACAGCAAGTAAAATAGCAAATGAAGGCTCCAGCACTCACTTTTGTTGAAGTGCCATTTTCTCCATTCTTTATTGGTAGGTATTCACAGACATGTAGGACATAATAAACTCTCAGGTGTATCGGCTGTTGACGAGTTTCAAAAACTTTTTTATTCGTAACAGTAGTGTGTGTCTGGTGTTCTCAGGTATATATAGCCATGTGCCTATAGATAATTAGATGTTAATACACTCCCACTCCAACAACGTGGAGGAGGATTGGGAGGTCCATCTGTTTAGCCACTTCCCAGAACACTGATTGCTAGTAGCCATTACCTGGAACACCAGACTCCTTTCAGCTCGATTCTTTAACATACAAAAATTACCATTAAAAACATAGAAATAGGGTTGCTTTGAAATAAATCTTTCGCTGCACACCCATAGTTGCTCATGTTGTTAGCATAAAAACAGTGAATCATACAAGTAAAAGAAAAGAAAGGGGGAACTCTGCTATGTGTCTCCTGCAATTTTTTTAAGTGCTTGTTCAGATTCGGTTAGTCACCTGTCCTATTTTTAAGGGAAAAAACGCATCTTATTTCCTAATAGAAATGCATGATTTCCCTTCTCATATTCAAACCCTTTGGGTACCTTGTTTCCAGTTTGAATATCCAGAAGGCCTCTCTGAGATTCACTAGACGCCTAATATCTCCCCCTATAGCCGGGGTTTTTACATGTTCTATCGCATATGCTTTAAGACACCTTGCGCTGCGGTTATGTTTATCCATAAAGTGTCTTGCGGCATTGGATATATTGGTATATGAGGGGTTCTCTATATAGTTTAGGTGTTCCAAAATTCTATTTTTGAATTTTCTTATAGTACACCCAATATACATTTTGTCACATTGTTCACACAAAATCACGTAGACCACAGCTTTTGTATTGCAATTAATGTAGGACTTGATGTTAAATGTCTGTGTATGGTCTGTATTGGCAAAGGTTTTGGTATTTTGCACATAATTGCAAGTGCGGCACCGCTGGCTACCGCAGCGTGTGAATCCTTTATATGTTAGCCATGTATTTTTCGTACAAACATTGATGGGGACAGGGAATTCCCTATTGTATATCCCACAATGTCTCCAAGAATCAAAGACAAGCCTTAAAAGAGCTATCTGATAATAAAAATATAATAATTAAAATGGCAGACAAGGGGGGATCCGTTGTAGTCCTCGACAGAGATACATATTACCATCAAGTAATGGAAATCCTAGGAGATGGCATTACATATACCAAACTTCCATCAAATCCTATAGGGAAATATCAAAAGGAATATGCCCAGATCCTTAAAAAAGGACTGGACTATGCACATATATCACAAAAAGAATATGACTACATGAATGTTGATTTTCCTGTTACCCCGATTATGCATGCAGTTCCCAAGGTCCATAAAAACCTTAATCCGCCACCTCTACGTCCTATAATCAGCGGCATAGGGTCCCTAACAGAAAGACTCGGCAACTGGTTAGACTGTGTGATTCAACCCATGGTAAAGAGTATACCTGGTTACACTGGGGACACATCAGAAGTCTTGAGATCTTTTTATGTCAAAAAATGGAAACCAGAATATAGATGGCTTACAATAGATGTGGTAGCACTCTACCCCTCAATCCCACATAATATTGCAGTGGAGGCCTTGGAGTTCCATCTGCACAATTATAGCGGATATGGAGATGACTTCATTGACTATGTCCTCGATGTGACCATGTTTCTCATGGCCCATAATTATTTTGTATTTGATCAGGTATTTTACTTACAATCAAAAGGAGTTTTAATGGGGGCGAAATATTCCCCAGCCTTAGCCAATTTAACTATGGCTTATTGGGAACAAAAATACATATACAGTACCAACAATCCCTTTGCCAACTGTTTGAACTGGTGCGGCAGGTACATCGATGATTTGCTCATTATTTGGAGCAGCGATGTGCCTGCCGTACAAGAGTTCATACAGTACCTTCTAAATAATGCCTACAATTTGCGATTTACATACAATGAGGATCCCAAGATAATTAATTTTTGGGATTTAAAACTCACGGGCATTTCGGGGGAAACAATTCTAACAGAAACGTATAGGAAGGAGGTTACAGGTAATACCATCTTACGAGCGGACAGTCATCACTCAAATCACACTATCAAGTCCATCCCAGTGGGGGAATTTATACGGGCCAGGAGAAACTGCAATTCAATTGAGGCATTTAGAAGAGAAAGTCATGTAATTTGGGCGAGGCTATCAGCTAGGAAATATCCAGACTGGATGATACAAAGGGGTCTTCATATAGCAATAAACAGGACAAGAGAACACCTATTGTTTAACAACAAAAATAAGGATAATAATTCCTATAATAATAAAAATAAAAACACCTCTACCTATAATAAACAACTATCTAATGTACACAAAAACAAAGATGGGCGCATAAACGGGAACACAAATCAACAACAACAAAAAAACTAAGAGGCTAAAGTTAAACAACCTACCCTGGTCATAACGTATAGCAGACAATTCAATACAATCCAGAATATTATAAAAAAAAATATTTGCCCGTATTATATGAGGATAATATACTGGACACAGTGCTCAAACAGGGCTGTAGAATTGTACCAAAAAGACCAGCTACAATAGGGAATTCCCTGTCCCCATCAATGTTTGTACAAAAAATACACCCACAAAAAAATACATGGCTAACATATAAAGGATCCACACGCTGCGGTAGCCAGCGGTGCCGCACTTGCAATTATGTGCAAAATACCAAAACCTTTGCCAATACAGACCATACACAGACATTTAACATCAAGTCCTACATTAATTGCAATACAAAAGCTGTGGTCTACGTGATTTTGTGTGAACAATGTGACAAAATGTATATTGGGTGTACTATAAGAAAATTCAAAAATAGAATTTTGGAACACCTAAACTATATAGAGAACCCCTCATATACCAATATATCCAATGCCGCAAGACACTTTATGGATAAACATAACCGCAGCGCAAGGTGTCTTAAAGCATATGCGATAGAACATGTAAAAACCCCGGCTAGAGGATGAGACATTAGGCGTCTAGTGAATCTCAGAGAGGCCTTCTGGATATTCAAACTGGAAACAAGGTACCCAAAGGGTTTGAATATGAGAAGGGAAATCATGCATTTCTATTGGGAAATTCAGTCAAGATAAGATGCGTTTTTTTCCTTAAAAATAGGACAGGTGACTAACCGAATCTGAACAAGCACTTTAAAAAATTGCAGGAGACACATAGCAGAATTCCCCCTTTCTTTTCTTTTACTTGTATGATTCACTGTTTTTATGCTAACAACATGAGCAACTATGGGTGTGCAGCAAAAGATTTATTTCAAAGCAACCCTATTTCTATGTTTTTAATGGTAATTTTTGTATGTTAAAGAATCGAGCTGAAAGGTCTGGTGTTCCAGGTGATGGCTACTAGAAATCAGTGTCCTGGGAAGTGGCTAAACAGATGCACCTCCCAATCCTCCTCCACGTTGTTGGAGTGGGAGTGTATTAACATCTAATTATCTATAGGCACATGGCTATATATACCTGAGAACACCAGACACACACTACTGTTACGAATAAGAAGTTTTCGAAACGCGTCAACAGCCGATACACCTGAGAGTTTATTATGTCCTACATGTCTGTGAATACCTACCAATAAAGAATGGAGAAAATGGCACTTCAACAAAAGTGAGTGCTGGAGCCTTCATTTGCTATTTTACTTGATATAGAGACTTCAACTTGTATTTCCCCACTAGTTGGTCTCCATCTATAGAATATGTAAAAAAAAAAATATAAAAAACAAAAGCACTTGCATTTTTAGTGCGTTTTTTTTTATACAAATAGGTGGTTTATCTATTATAAACACTATAGGCATTGAATGGACCATTTCTTACTACAAGAATGTAATTATATACACTCATGTTCACATATAGTAAACAAGAACAAAATGAAAAAGAACAAATAACTCTCTACAGGGGCATAGCTAGAACTGACTGGGCCCCACCGAAAATTTTTGCACGGGGCCCCCTTTTCATGACCATCCTGGCATTGCAAGTGTGCATATGTAAGAGTCGGTTCACATCACCTTTTTACCATCTATTTAAGGTATACTTTGAAAAAAAAGGTACAAAAAGGCAGCACAACACGCTTTTGTATCCTGCAGAGTCCGGCAAAAAAAGTGTACTTTCTTTTACAATGGAATCCTATATATGCCACTGTATGACCTCAATCTGAGTCATCTGTTAAGGTATATATTTTTGCAGTGGCGTAGCTATCAGGGAAGCACCAGGTCCAGAGTCCTGCACTTGCACCCCTGTCACTGACCTGACATTAGTGACATTGCTCCGCCTCTTCCCCTCCTCAGTTCTGTTGATGGACAGTGGACAGTGACCAGCATCAGGACGGTCAAATGTAGGCGGAGCTATAATCGCCCCCCCCCCCTTTCCTACCCGTGATTCCTGCAGCCTGAACTTTCCATGCCGAGCATGCTGAACATCGGTTGGATTGCCACAACGGCACCAGTGATGTGAGTGGCAGGGAAACTGCGGTCATATTCAGCTTTCCCAGACTGTGCACATCTGACATGCAGTACAGTAGGCAAGCTGGGTGAATCATATCATGAGATGTCATCCATCTTCCCTGCTATCCTGCATGGCACAAGTGCAGAGGCATTAGAGTATGGGGAAGAGGCACAGCAGGAAAGCTGGGTGTCTATACACTCACCTAAAGAATTATTAGGAACACCATACTAATACGGTGTTAGACCCCCTTTTGCCTTCAGAACTGCCTTAATTCTACGTGGCATTGATTCAACAAGGTGCTGATAGCATTCTTTAGAAATGTTGGCCCATATTGATAGGATAGCATCTTGCAGTTGATGGAGATTTGAGGGATGCACATCCAGGGCACGAAGCTCCCGTTCCACCACATCCCAAAGATGCTCTATTGGGTTGAGATCTGGTGACTGTGGGGGCCATTTTAGTACAGTGAACTCATTGTCATGTTCAAGAAACAAATTTGAAATTATTCCAGCTTTGTGACATGGTGCATTATCCTGCTGGAAGTAGTTATCAGAGGATGGGTACATGGTGGTCATGAAGGGATGGACATGGTCAGAAACAATGCTCAGGTAGCCCATGGCATTTAAACGATGGCCAATTGGCACTAAGGGGCCTAAAGTGTGCCCAGAAAACATCTCCCACACCATTACACCACCACCACCAGCCTGCACAGTGGTAACAAGACATGATGGATACATGTTCTCATTCTGTTTACGCTAAATTCGGACTCTACCATTTGAATGTCTCAACAGAAATCGAGACTCATCAGACCAGGCAACATTTTTCCAGTCTTCAACAGTCCAATTTTGGTGAGCTCGTGCAAATAGTAGCCTCTCTTTCCTATTTGTAGTGGAGATGAGTGGTACCCAGTGGGGTCTTCTGCTGTTGTAGCCCACCTTTCTTTCCCATTCTGCCATTCAGTTTGGAGTTCAGGAGATTGTCTTGACCAGGACAACAACCCTACATGCATTGAAGCAACTGCCATGTGATTGGTTGACTAGATAATCGCGTTAATGAGAAATAGAACAGGTGTTCCTAATAATTCTTTAGGTGAGTGTATATGTGTATTGTATATGTGTGCATCCATGTATGTGGTGACTGTGTGTATGAATGAATCCATGTATGTGGAGAGTGTGTGTATGAGTGCGTCCATGTATGTGGAGAGTGCGTCCATGTATGTGGTAAGTGTGTACAGTATATGAGTGCGTCTATGTACTGTAGATGGTGAGCGCATGTATGAGTACATCAATGTATGTGAAGAGTGCGTGTATGAGTGCATCTATGTATATGGTGAGTGTGTGTATGAGTGTGTCCATGTATGTGGAGGGTGTGTGTATGAGTGCATCTATGTATATGTTGAGTGCCTGAATGAGTGCGTCCATGTATGTGGAGAGTGCGTGTATGACTGCGTCCATGTATGTGGAAATTGCGTGTATGAGTTGTCCATGTATGTGGTAAGTGTGTACAGTATATGAGTGCGTCTATGTACTGTAGATGGTGAGCGCATGTATGAGTACATCAATGTATGTGAAGAGTGCGTGTATGAGTGCATCTATGTATATGGTGAGTGCGTGTATGAGTGTGTCCATGTATGTGGAGGGTGTGTGTATGAGTGCATCTATGTATATGTTGAGTGCCTGAATGAGTGCGTCCATGTATGTGGAGAGTGCGTGTATGACTGCGTCCATGTATGTGGAAATTGCGTGTATGAGTTGTCCATGGCTGCAGTATGAAAGGTATAGAGGTTAAAATACTTGTGGATATGTAGAGGTAAATCAGACATGTCTATTAAAATTGCAGTACAGGTTTTAAAGGGGTTGAGTTGAATATAAACTCTGTCAGCAACTGTAAATGTTAAAAAACAATAAAGTTGTGCTAAAAATTACAGTGAATACAGTAAATAAAATGTCACAAAATAGCCATATGAAAGGGGTTTGCATAGGAGGAGGGGGTTTGTGAAGAAGTGTGTAAGAGTGTGTGTGTGTGTGTGGGGGGGGACCTCGTGCAAAAATTTGCTATGGGGCCCAGTCAGTTCTAGCTGCGCCTCTGCATTTTTGTATATGTTAAACGCATGGCAAAAGGGTGATGTGAACTTAGCTTGTGTGCCAAAATAAGCATTAGTAAACAGCGGAGCAACATGGCAGAGAAGGGAGGCTGTCATGTACTGTAGGCTATATTACAAAAGGCTGGTCCTGGTGGTCAGTGGTGTGGACTGTGTTCTACAAGGCTCATTTACTCTACTGGGAAATACAGGCCACACTACCGCATAATATACTGTAATCTACAGTATACACTGTAAATATATTAGCCCTCCAAAGCTCCAACCAAATAATAACACTGCCAAACAATGACCTCATAACGCCTACATACAGGGACCGGATAACACCTACATACAGTGACTGGATGACGCCGCCATACAGTGACTGGATTATGCCGCCGTACAATGACTGGATAACGCCTAAATACAGTGACTGGATAACACCACCATGTTGGATAACAATGCCATACAGTAACCGAATGACGCCACCATACAGTGACTGGATCACACCGCCATACAGTGACTGGATAACGCCGCCATACAGTGACCAGATAGCACCTCCATACAGTGACTGGATAACTCATCATACAGTGACTGGACAACCCCACCATACAGTGACTGGATAACGCCGCCATACACTGAATAACACCTCCATACAGTTACTGGATAATGCCTCTATACAGTGACTGGATGACGACTCCATACAGTGATTGGATATAGGGTATTAGCGGGCACAGTATAGAGTATTAGAGGGAACAGTACAGGATAGGAGGCACATTATAGGGTATAAGGGGGCATAGTAGAGGTTAGGAGGCACAGTACAGGTGTATCCCCTTATAACCTTGTACTGTGCCACCAACAGTGTATGTTTAGGGGGCACAGTCCAGTGTAGGGTAGGGCACAGTCCAGTGTAGGGTGGGGCACAGTCCAGTGTAGGGTGGGGCACAGTCCAGGGTAACAGACTCACCAAAGCTGGCAGTGAGTCTGAAGCAGGAGGGTCCTGACTCCTGGCTCTGGCTTGCCGGCAGGCAGCAGCGGTTCTCAGAGATGGGTGGTTGGCGGCTATTGAAAGCTGCAGCTTGGCGGGCATATAAATGTGCGGCTGGCCGGGCGGCCATACAATATGGTTTGGTGGAAGGGCGGGCAGCCATTCAACTGTGTAGGGTGGCTGAGCAAGAAGGCAGGCAGCCATACAAACGTGTCTTCTGCAGTAGGAACCCCACACCACCATCAGGGAAAGAGTGGAATATCACAAGGGCCGTCTTTAATATTGTTTGGAGTCGGCCCTGGGCAACCCCACAGATCATCCCCCCACTCCCTTGTACTTGTTACGCTGATCCACTGTGTACTTGCAAGCTGCGCGGGCATGAGTTCGGTCACTTCGGTGCGCAATCCCATCCTGCAGCACGTGATCCCGCGAGACCCGTGATTGCACACCGAAGTGACGGAACTTGTGCAGCCTGCAAGTACAGAGCGGATCAGCGGAAAAGATGCAGTGTCCTGAAACACACTGCTTAATGTTGTGATTTTGTTTCATGTAAATTGTGCTTAGAAATGTGTTCTCATAAAGTTGCATAGGGAGGGGGAGGTTCTAACCAGCCTCCCAGGGCTAACTCCGCCCACACTCAGTGCACAGTGCAGGAAGAAGAAGGTCAGTGTCACGGCCACGGTTATGGCCGTGACTCCTTGGGAGCCGCATACAGTTGCCCGCGGTTTGGGTTGTTGTTTCAACCGCAGCTTGAGGCATGATGTTGTTTGCCTCAAGTGCGGTTGCCGCGGACAACAGTGATGTGTGCGGTTCCCTTGGAGTTGTGTGCGTGTGTGTATGCACTTTTGTATGTCTGGTGTGCACTCGGGCTTATGTTTGCTGCGCACTGACATCTTCCTTTCACTGTGGTTGCCCGTGGCAACGTTTGGTATGATGTACATGTGGTGGCAGTGTCCCGGCCTTCGGGCTGACTTCCAGGACATGAGTGCCACCCATGTCGTTGCCTGCGGCAACAGCCACAGTGTGTGTTAGTGAGTTGGACACTTTTCCTTTAATGTGTGTTTCCCTTCTCTGGTGCTGGAAGGGTTAACTCCCTTCCCAGTGTGTGTGTGTCACTGGGTGTGTCCGACTATGGGGTGTGGCTTCTTGGCTTATAAAGCCTCACTGTTAGTTCAGGTCTGAGGGTTGCTTCAGTCATGCTTGGCTGGAGCAGCCTCCTGTCTATTCTACCTGCCAGTGAGAGCCACCCCTGTGGTCATAAAGATATTGTCTTTATGCTTATGTCTTCTTGTGTGTGATGTTGTATGTGATGTTCTGTTGGGACCTTCCTTGTGATTTTGTGCAGCTTACGGTTCTGGATTCCTGTTGGCACAGGGATCCAGTCAGCAAGGCTGTGGCAGGTTGGTGGAACTACTAGTTCGCCTGCCATACCCGTAAGGCTGTATGTGTTCCCCTTTTCCCAGCAGCTTGGCCATTGAGACTCCTGCTCCTCCGTGCCTAGGAGGAGTAGGTTGTCTTACCCTGACTCCTAGCTAGGGACCGGACGGAGGGTAAGTCAGAGCCCCTAGGTTCCTGCGCATGGGTCCTCCTACCTAGGTGACCTGCTCCCTATTCTGTTGTCCTGGCCGAGCAGCCATAACATCGTCTGGCATCGCACGGCTGAGGATTTTCCCCCATCCTCAGCCGTGACAGTCAGAGTGATGATGTCTGAGGACAAGCTGAACCTCAGCAGCCATTTTGCATATGAAAAGCTCCATAGTTAATTTCATGCAAGGGAAAAGATTACAGTATCTCCAGGCAACCCAGAGAGGGAATGAGGATATTGACAAAGGAAGGTAACTGTCATTTATCAGACTCCAGACTCCTTTGCATCAGGTGGAGAGATTCAAAGCTGCAAGCTACCCACCATAATTAAAGATAAAAGGGCCATTTGTCTGAGCATAGTATTCCTAGAAGAGGATATAGAAGTACAGCATTATACAATACAACAGAGATAGTTCATCCCTCCAACCTGGAGAAATAAGAGAGAGAAAGACTGATTGTTATAGAGGACGATTCCTTATGCAACTTCTGGGAACTAATGTAAATCACTGTGAAATCTGCCTTAATGTAAATGACTGTTGCATACCTTGATGATCTGTGGAACAGCTTCAGTAAAGTACTGGGAGTTTGTTAAAATCTCTAGTCTCCATTATTCTATATCATCATTTGAACTACTACCACCAACATTTTCACTTAATGGTGCTGTCGTCACGAACCAGAGGCCCAGCCGCAAAAGCACCTTGCACCAATTACCATCAAAGGCACCTCAACCAACATTTGACTGGTGTTCTCTGCAACCAAGAGTGCCCTAGAGGATTTCATGCTGTCCATCCACTGCACTGCCGGCCCCAAGGGACAACTAAACCGTGAGTACTACTATCCTCGGCACCTTATCACTAGTACGCTCACGCGCGGAGCCTCGGCATGCTGCACAAGTACAAGGGGGGTGTGGGATGATCTGTGGGGTTGCCAAGGGTCCGATCAATATTAAATACGGCCCTGGAATAGCCAAATAAAATAAAAAAATTAAAGTATTTTCTAGTGCCCTGATGCCCCCCCCTTCCCCCCCTCAGCTCGGGCCCCGAAGCAGCCGCTTCCCTTGCTTCTCCGATAGCTAAGCCACTGACTCTCTATATTGGACTCTTTTTATCTCATGATCGTGTCTTTATTTCTATATATTCTCCTTTCTTTTCTTTTCTTTTTTCTTTATTCTTTCTTTCTTTTTTCTTTTCTTTTATTTCTTATTTTAGGTGGGCCTTATTTAGAGAGGAGCTCCTCTCCTCTCGCTCCTCTCTTAATAAGGCCCACCCGAAATAAGAAATAAAGAAAAATATGTTGATAAATGTTAGTAATGATATTTTTATACAACGTGTATTGTTAGATGACTAATAAAAAGGTAATGATCTAAAAAAGGACTAATAAATAACCATAATATGTTAAATCATTGGATATTGTGGAAATAATATATAGGCCCATTAGAGGAGAGAATCTATCTTTTTCTCTTTATACCTTTACTTTTGTGTGTATTCTCCTTATGATTGAAGAAATGTATGTACAAAACACACCAACACTGTATAGAAAATGCAAATACATTTTCGGTAATAAGTGGAATTAGATTGCTATGTTTAAATAGATATCTCTACAATTTGTTCATTAAGAGTAATGATTATATAAACTGTTCCCTATATATTTTTATATTTTTATTTTTGAGTATATTTGTATATTTGTTGAGGGTATACGCACAGCAATGTGAGGATCCATTCCACCTTTTGATAGAACCTCAGAGAGAAACCTGCTCCACCCATGTTTTTGGGTATGAAAAGCATGAATATATGGATCACTGGTAGGAGCCACTGAAGAAGGAGCTTGTTGCTTCGAAACGCGTATAGTACGACTACAGTAATCCGGAGAGACCCCCGATACAGCCACAACTTGATATAGTAATGCAACATCTGAATCCCTGATCTAAAGATCCGAAGCATACCAAACAACAGCGCACTACATTGGAGATCAAGCAAAAATTCTGATCACGTGGGAAGCCATGTGGGACGGCGAACGCAGGGAAGGCATCAGCTGTGACAGGAGGAGTTAGGAGGTTCGGTCTAGGAGTGGAACACCTAAAGCATAGTGATAACAACTGTCCAAGGTATTAATTATACTATCATTTACATCTATTAAGGAATATAATATATATATACTACGAATTATGAGCACTGAGCAATAACACCTGGATCAAGTTATCTTCCTATGCCGATAATTAGAGATGAGCAAATAAAAAATAAAAATTTGATTCGGCCAGTCCGCTGAATTCTCCAGAAAAATGTGCTTTGATGCGAATTAATTTGCAATGAATCACTTTAAAAACTGCAATTTCCGGGCTGCATAGAGCCTTTATATGGGTGTAGAACACTGTGCCTTGCAGTAACATACAGTGCTGGGATAGTGAAATAATACTGTCAGTCAGTATGACATGCAGATGACAAGCGTCGCTATTAGAATCACACCGCACACTTCACACGGGGCCGTAACCGACCAAATAACTCAAGTATTAACTTAGTCTTACAGGTTGATGTCAGTGTAAAGAAGAAACACACTCCTTTTACACCGTCGTCAGCTGATTCCACATAGATGTCTACAGAACCTGTTCTATTAAACGCTTATACAAGTAGAGCCCCCCTGACAAAGTGGAGAGGGTGTCAGCAGTAAGTATGTGTTGACGTTACTGATTATTTTGCCCTTCTTCTGATCCGTCAGAACAATAACCCACAAAAAACTGATCCTGTGTGGAACATTTGCCTTCACTCGGTCAGCAATTGCTCAATAATCCATCAGTATTGCTAAAGCACAAAATAATAGTGTAATATTGTACAATCCGGTGTCTCCATGATAAATCTGCAGCGTGAATAAACCGAAGACTGGCCGATTCTCTCCTGTTGTAGACAAAATTAAAATTTTATTAGTAAACCACCCATTTAGCTACACATTGCCTGTGCTCCAATGTCCTCCTTCCCCTCCACCAGTTCAGCCCCTACAGGGCTCATGTGGCCGTGAGATCGAGGCGCCACGTCTCCTGTCCCCTGACCAGCCATTGTTACCATCATCTGTTCCAGGACATGAAGCAGTGGAATGACAACGTTCATCCTGTAGTCCTGACAAATAACGTGGCGTCCTCAAAGGGCCTGAGCAAACGGCAGGTGTCACGCATGAGCTGCCAGTGGCTGACATCGAAGTTACACAGTGGAGTACACAGTTTATGGCCTTTCTCTGTTCTTATAGTCGGTCCAACATATGGAGTGTGGAATTCTAACAGATTGAACACTTGTGCCATGCCCGGCCCATGGCTCAGCCTTCCTTGACGCAGCACCAACACAATGTTCTTCCCGTTGTCGGTCACCATATTCCGAATTTGAGTTGTTGGGGAGAAAGCCAGGATTTGATTTCTTGATGCATCATACGGAGCAGTTCCTCCCCTGTGTGACTCAGTTCGCCAAGGCAAACCAGGTGCAGAACAGCGTGACACTGCCGAGCCCTGCCCATGTGGTATCCTGGAGGGGTACTGTGACTTGTCCCTGCAGTGGAGGCTGAGGACATGGTGGAGGATGAGGAGGCAGAGGCCGACATTGTCGCAGCGTGACCTTTCCAAGTTGCTGGTGTGGCTGTGCAGGAACCACATTCACCCAGTGGGCCGTAAAGGATGTGTATTGTCCCTGACCTTAGTTACAGCTCCATACTTCGGCGCTGCAGTGCACTTTGGCAGACACCGACAGGCTCAAGGACTGGCCCACCTTCTGTTCTACATGTGTGTGCAGGGCTGGTAATACCTTTTTCGCAAAGAAATGACAGCTTGGGACTCTCCACCTCGGCTCGGCACAAGCCAGCAGTTCTCTGAAAGGTGTAGAGTTCACCACTTGGAAAGGGAGGGACTGAAGCCCCAGCAACTTGGACAGGAGCACATGCTGCTTCTGCGCCGTTGAATGCATGCACGCATATTGTTGTCTCTTGGCAATAGCTTTGGTGATCGATTGCTGACAGAATGACTGACGTAGTAGGAGTAGGAGCAGAAGCATCTGGACCAGCAGAAAATGGGATTGACAGACAGCTCCCTTCGGCTGAGGTGGTGCAGCCTTGACTGGCTGAAACTGGGTGCATGCCACTTGGTGATGTAGAGGTTGCTGCAGCAGGCTGGACCACCACATCGGAGCCACGGTTCTCCCAGGCCACTGGATGGTGACTCTGCATATGTTGACGCAGGGCCGTAGTGCCAACATTGGCACCCTGGCCACGCTTCACCTTCTGCCCACAGATGCGACATATGGCCACGTTCACCTCCTCTAGCGCTTTGAAAAAAATAACTGCCACACCGCCGAGTAGGTGTTTTTCCCCCCAACAGTCCGCACTGTTAACCCCTGTACTACTACTTCCCGGGCTAGGCTGCCCTGGGCACGTTTGGCTCCCACTACTGCCACCCTGCTGAGTCCCATCCATGCTACCACCTTGCTGGCTACGCCGCTGCCTCACGGGCAAGCTGCCACCCTCTTCTCCTGATGATGATGAAGCCCCTTCTGCACCTGGCTCCCAAGTGCGATCGGCTTCATCATCATTGATTAGTGTCTGAACATCACTTATGTCCTCCTCAATGGCCTCTGGGTCAGGAGCCTGACCACTCGCAGCACAAGCTCCCATGCCACTATCCTCATCACTACTTGCCAGCCTAGCGGAGGAAGCAGTGGATGTCTCCTCCAGATCTTGGCTGTGCAGTAGCTGCTGACTGTCCTCTAGTAGCTGTTCCTCGCTGAAAAGTGAAGCTGAGCCTACAGCATATACTACTTCTCGCGGTAATGTAACAGAAAAGGACAGAGGAAGGATGAGGACTGGTGAGGGAACAGGGTCTGCTCCCGGGCCATGCAAACTAAGGGTTGTGTCTGACGAACCGCTGGGTTGCTGGTCAAGACACGACCGCTAGATGACACCGGGAGCTCAGGCCTCTCGCTGCGACTACTGCTGCCACGACACCTTACTCTGCTGCGACCTCTGCTTGCGCCAGAAACATTCATGCCTCTGCCACTCCTCTGTGCATGGCCCTGCACTTCTCTGCCTGACATACTTGTAGCTGAACTAAACAAATCAAACTGAAATTAAAACACCCCTAAAAGCGACGAATATATTGTTCTTTTTGTACTGAAATAGGCCACTAAATTATTTCTGCGCGAATAACACCAAATGTGAACGTCATGTATTTTTCTCTTATTCCCTAGAAATATGACAAGAAAGGCTTATAGCGCAAATAACAGCAAATGTGAACAACGTCTATTTTTCTCGTATTGTACTGAACTGACAATAAATGGTTTTACCGCAAATAACACCAAATGTGAACAGTGCCTATTTTTCTCGTATTGTACTAAACTGACAATAAATGGTTTTACCGCAAATAAAACCAAATGTGAACAGCATTTTTCTCTTTTTCTCTAGAAATATGACAAGAAACGCTTTAGCACAAATAACACCAAATATGAACGCCGTGTATTTTTCTCTATTTCTCTAGAAATATGACAATAAATGGTTTTACCGCAAATAAAACCAAATGTGAACAGCATGTATTTTTCTATTTTTTTTTCTAGAAGAATGACAGGAAACGCTTTTAGCGCAAATAACACCAAATGTGAACAGCGTTTATTTTTCTCGTACTGTACTATAATAGGGCACTAAAGGCTTTCACCATATATACAGTCAGGTCCATAAATAATGGGACATGGACACAATTCTAACATTTTTGGCTCTATACACCACAATGGATTTGAAATGAAACTAACAAGATGTGCTTTAACTGCAGACTGTCAGCTTTAATTTGAGGGTATTTACACCCAAATCAGGTGAACGGTGTAGGAATTACAGCAGTTTGCATATGTACCTCCCACATGTTAAGGGACCAAAAGTAATGGGACAATTGCCTTCTCAGCTGTTCCATGGCCAGGTGTGTGTTATTCCCTCATTATCCCAAATACAATGAGCAGATAAAAGGTCCAGAGTTCCTTTCAAGTGCGCTATTTGCATTTGGAATCTGTTGCTGTCAACTCTCAAGATGAGATCCAGAAAGCTTTTATTATGCATGTATTGTTCATATATATTTATAATAGCGTTTTTTGGATTTTCATATATACGTCTCAGTTTCATTTTTTGGTGATTATGTCCAGATAGTTATCTTACAATGTTCGGACCCATGAAAGGTCCTCTTTAAGCAAGCTATAGCACTGGTTAATTACTTCCAAGTAGAAAACCTGTTCAAACCTTTGGACCCAATCTGTTTGTTAGACACTGTAGTGGCAAGTACATAAACCTGGGGCGAATCTCTGCATCAGATTTTGGCTCTAGTAATCCATACATACCTTCCTCATGAGTGTCTAGTACTGTATTGTATAGGAATGTTGGCCCTGTGAGCCATGTTGTCTTTCAGGTGGGATGCCCCTACAGCTCTCATTGCATGACCTGCTGGGTGGTGGTCAGTGCATACATAGAAACACTGTGTAGGCTGTGATGATTTCCTAATCCTTTGGACCCTATTATTTCCATAAACATACAATCTTCTGGCCTCATTCTAAATGTAGCCAAACACTATATTGCTGTCTGTAACACTTTCATCAAGTTTCACATCTTCTGTTGGTTCTACTGCTAGAAAGGCAGCATAAAGCTCCATTCTATTTTTTTTCGACCCTGACACTTCTTCTGAATCAAGCAGCAATTTTAGCTTGAAACTACTATGTTTTATAGGAGAAAAACATTGAACAATGCTAGGTACAGCCTGCCATTGGCCAGTGGCTTGAACAGCGTTTCTCAGCAGACAGCACTTCTGCATGCGACATTAGCTCATAAGGTCTTAATATGCAAGAGCAAATCCAAATTTACATCTCCTCTCATTCCCACAGCATTTGAGGGGGGAATGTACTTATTAAAAAGGACTAGAAAACTAGCATATGTGTTTTACACTAAATAAAGGCTATGGACACCAGTGGAGGAAACGTTTTTTATTATTGCATTCTACTCTTCCAGGGCTAAAAATTATTTTCAACATTTGCTCTTCTACAGTGTATCTACAGACTATTGCTTCCCCCTTCTCAGCGAATCCATGGGAGATCTGCTCTGATTGCTCAATCTGTAGCCCTTATCTCTGAACTCCTAACAGCTCATAAACACTCACTTACAGGGGTTTTCTGCTTTTCGCAGATCACGATCACCACTATCAGATCAGCGGGGGTCCAACTGACGACACCCTCGCCAATCAGCTGTGTGAAAAGAACCCAAAGCTCATGGGAGCGCTGCATTCTCTTCACTGTTAGCTGCTCGCCATCGACATTGCATTTGCGAGCAGATATAATTACGGCTCCTCTGTCCCATTCACTGCTGCTTCTTCTCCATTCATTCTGTATTCTAATACTATACTTGTGAATGTTCCACTGCACAGGCCTAGCAGCTCACTTATCGCTGTACATTGTACTGTACTATTTGTAGTGGGGACATGTTGTGTATAGTTAGACACCGGGGTAGCTGTGAAAGACATGAATAATAATAATAATAATAATCAGTTTTATACAATATGTTTATAGTGTTTCACATTTGTCACTTGATGATAAACTAAATGTTCTCATAACTCCTGCATGACAAGAAGAAAACATGGAATTTAGTCATTGCTGGCATATGAGTCATAAATATTATCAACGCAAATACACCAGATATGATAGTGCTAGGTCAGCGTGTGCCAGCATTATTTTGGAATTCATAACTAAAATAATCTTTGTGACATAGCATCATCCCCCTCGCATAGAATTATAATGTTATGTTTCATTTGGTTCAGTTCATGTTTTATAGATATGTAGTACCTCAAACCTTGGGGTACTACAAATTGTATATTGTTATGTACAATATGCTTTACTGTTTACTGTTTGCTTCCGGCCGTAGTTCCCCGCAAAGGAAGAATGGCTAAGGTGTGCAGGATCAGGGTTAACCGCCCTGTTCATCTCTTCTTGGTCGGAGTTGGCTGGTCCTGCTTCCTGCTAAATGGGAGAGTTCCTGTCTAGAGATAGAGAGGAGAGGAAGAGCAGAGTGAATAGCTCTGGTCAGCATCTAGAGACACTGCTGTAAGGTGAGGGATAGTAGCAAAGCCACCCATCACCAAACAACCACTAGGCCAGTATGCCAGGTTGGTGGTGTTTTGCCACCAACCAACCTGCCTCCATATCCTTGCTGGTGGCAGAGAGTATTTGCACTAAAAGCCTGCTGGTACTGTATGTATTTCAAGTTCTACTTTGCACTTAGTAAAAAAGACTTTGTGACGTATAATTCTGTCCTCCTTCTTCAGTACTATATTTCCACTGCTCCGATCCCCAGGGAGCAATGGCATGGAGTACACTTTGACACAATACTTCAACAGGGCCACTACCACTCGTATCCTGTACACTGGCTCTTCAGGGGGTCGCTGCAGATACGCCTAATTTATTAAAAGGTGCAAGTAAATTAGGTGAATAAATTAGGTGAATCCCTGGCCCTCATTGTGACAAAAGGTCTGTGCACCAGAAAGTTTCTGCCATAAATGATTGTAAACTTGTCTGGCAATAGGAGGACAAGTCACCTCCCGCTAAGCTCACACCATGCTCACTTATCAGAAAAGTGTCAGACATGAGTGCAAAAAGTCACAAATGTTTGCGCAAAATGTGACTTGTAGAAATATTTGAGACTTTTTATGCCATAAAACGTAGCACCTTTGATAAATCCCCCCCCCCCCACATGTTCTTGTCATGAGCATCTTATGCCTCTGTTGATGCTTCCCATTTTATTTCACTTGGCAGCAGCAACCTGCCATTGGTTGCTAAAGTGCTAAAGTTCCATTTACTGTCCACCAATGTCCCCAAATATTTTTCAGTGGTCATTTTATCCAGTGTTTACCTGGATTGGAATAATGGAATTCTACTATGTAAGCCCTCTATAAGGTTATCAATAAATAAGTTTAAAAAAGCTAGCCCAATGCTGACCCTTATGGCACCCCACTGGTAACTGTGATCTATCTGAGGTTGTACCATTAATAACTACCCTTTCTTTTCTATCTCTAAGCCAGTCATTGACAAACTCTTATTTTCCCCAAGTCCAAGCATTCTCATTTATGCATCAACCTATGACGTACAGTATAAAGCCCAGATAAACAGCATCCACAGCATTGCCATGGTCCGGTCTGGAACTTACCTACTCATAAAAGCAAATTAGGTTGCCTTGTTAGGACTGATCCCTCATAAACCCATGCTGATGCCGTGTTTTTGTCACAGAGAAATAGTCACAGAGAAATAGTAAGGATAGCATCAAAAGGGAACCTGTCACCGGGATTTTGTGTATAGAGCTGAGGACATGGGTTGCTAGATGGCCGCTAGCACATCCGCAATATCCAGTCCCCATAGCTCTCCGTGCTTTTATTGTGTAAAAAAAACCAATTTGATACATCTGCATATGAACCTGAGAAGAGTCCTGTCCCTGAGATGAGTCCAGTGTGAAGGAGCCCAGCACTGCCCCGCATCCTCAGAATCTCCTCCTTGCTCCCCGATGTCAGAAAGTTAGAATGCTGTAATCTTGCGATGCGTGAGCTAGCGCATGCGCAGTTCGTTCCCTGAGGCGGATGCCAGCACATGGCAAGACCACTTACTGTTATCTCACATATATATTATTATTATTATAGCCAAATTTACCACCCTAACTCCTCCCACAGTTTTTACACTACCTAGACAGTAATATACTGAAACGTGCGGATTGTTCCTGATTTGTGTGCTATTACTTTGTGGAATGTTTCGCCGAATGGTTCACAAAATATCTGTGTTTTTGTGGCAAAATTGGTCCCATAGGAATAAATGGCGGAATGTTCAAAACTAGAGTGGGAGCTGACAAAATCTAGAGTGGGAGCTAAAAAATCAAGACATGATTTCTAAACTGCCATTATTTTAAAGGCCAACCTACAAAAATCTTATATCAAAACATTCAGCTTCCACTGCTGCCACTAAAAATGTCCACGGCTAAGCCATAGTCCTGATAATTTTCACAATATGGCAATTTTTGGGCAACTCACGCCGCCCATTGACATTTATTGAAACGCCACTCTAGCCACCTAGATAAATGTCTTCGCTGTAGGATTTATAATTTTTAAACTACAACCGTTTGAAGATGGCAACCGCCAGTGAAATGAGCAAGTTGGAGCAGTTTGTTTTTAACCGCTCTTCTCTGCCCTTGCTGTAGAGTGAGTTGCCATAGGAACCCAGGTGTGTGAGCAGCCAGCAGAGTGACAAAAGCTAGAGTGTGAGCTGAAAAATCAGGACATGATTTCTAAACTGCCACTACTCCCTCATTGTCAAGCCCACCTACACAAATCAGCTGCTAATGTTTTTATAAATGTATGTTTTAATGTAACTGTGAGGCACTTTAGGCAACAACATTCCAATTAAATGTGCTATATAAATAAATAAAAGTTGAAATGCATTTCTCACTCTATCAAGCTTGCCATGTGCACTTTTTTAATTTGATCAATCAATTGGTTAGTGTAATGTTTACTATCTTTACTCACTCCAAACATTTCACACACTCTGCCCAGTCCAACCTTTCCACAGTTACTTCAGCCACTTCAACCACACAACAGTTTCTCAAGCCACTCCAGTTGTAGACTACTGGTGGAGGCAAGAACACTTCACACAGTTTCCCCAGAAATTGTAGCTTTTCTAGTTATTTATGTAGTTATGTTGGCTTAAAAAGTACTGTAACACATTGTTCTTCGATTTTTTTGCTTATTTTTCAGCTTATTATGTTTAGCTTCAAAAAGCCAACATACTGTTATTTGATTGTTTCAGCTTATTATTCCGTAATTATTCTTCCCCCCCCCCTTTTCTATAAGCTACTCCTCCTACAGTTTTGGGGGTGCATACGCCAAACTATCCACACTTCTTCGACCTATATTGAAGTAAGTTGCTTGTGCTTTAATAAGCGATCCCACCCTTTGTGCCCCTGCGGCGGACCACCAAAGACCCCTTTTTCGCCGTTGACTTTGACAGGGAAAATTTTCAAATCGCTTCCACTCGAACAGTTTTGGAGCAACACTCCGCAAACTCGGACCACATATCTTTGGTGTCAACCCGAAAAAAAATAGAATTTTGGGGGGACACCCAAAAATGGGCGGAGCTAGCAATGGCCAATGAAAATGTATCTATTTGTTATACGCTACTCCTCCCACAGTTTTAGGAGTACAATTACTAAACTTTGCAAACTTGTTCGGCACATACCCGAATAGGTTGCTTGTGCTTTGTTAACCGATCCCACCCTCTGTGTCCGTGGGGAGGCCCCCCGAAGATCCCACTTTTTGCCATAGACTTTCATTGGAAAATTTTAAACTTTTGCCACTCCTACAGCTTTGAAGTTAAATTCACCAAACTTGGGGCACTTAGTCATGGGGTAAACCTGAAAATTTCTGTCACAATTCTGGGACTCCAAAAAGTGGGCAGAGCCACAAACAACCAGTCATATTTTCCCTATTGACTTCAATGAGAAAATGTAAAAAGCTGTCATTCTCAAAGTATTTAAGCCAGAGTCCCCAAACTTGTCACCGTGGGTCACTGGGTGACTAGAAAAAAACACAAAAAATATTTTTTCAATATATATCAATTCCTGCAATATCGCAACTGACTCACAGAAGTCAAGAATTAAAACATTACTTTTATCACTAATAATTATAACAAAGTACATAAAAAACAAATGAAAAACATAAAATGATATCATATACTCGTTTCCAATCTGTTGATACAAAAAACTTCGAGAAAAGGGGGAGATAGACAGTGGGGGCACACGTGGGAACAAATTATCCCTACGAGGACCCTGATTAGTACCTCAATCCACAGTAGCACCCTGATGGTGGGTGGCCTGTGGTCTCGTGCCTGCCCTGACTCACCCTCATAATACCCTAAACATACCAACTCATTCCCCCAAATATCGGTTCATCAGGGGAGAAATACTGGGTAACAATAAACCAAGAATAGAAAGATTATGATAAATCCAAAATGAACCAACCAAATAGAATGAAATTCCATACATAATTCAGAGATTTAAAAAATAATTATACAAACCTAATTGTTAATGCACCAGAGGGGAATTGAATCCAGAGGGGAAACAAACCAGGCTGGTGTAGTGAGCTGCATTTATATTTATATAGGAAGATATATAACGTGAGTTTGACCGCGACGCGTGGTTGATTAAGTGTGGTTGCGTAAGTGTGTGACTTAAGATTAAGTGAGGGAGTATCTGAGAGCTAAATTATTTGTGGACATTGATGAGTGTCTGTGACTCTATTGTGTGCTGTGATAACACATTTTTTTTCCTTCTCCAGGGGTTGCACAGGTGAGTAATTAGGGTGTGGCTGTCTAATTAGGGTGTGGCTGTCTAATTAGGAGACTATAAAAACTCATGTGGTTGCGTAAGGGCCGCTTCACACGAGCGGATGCCGTGCGTGGCATCCGCTCCGTGAAAGAGTGCCAAGACCCGCTGCAGACTGCAGAGGCACGGAGCAGTAACATGACTGTTAATGCTCCGTGCCTCTCTGTGATCTCTTTACTACGAAATCACAGTTGTCACTGTGATTTCGTAGTAAAGAGATCACAGAGAGGCACGGAGCATTAACAGTCATGTTACTGCTCCGTGCCTCTGCAGTCTGCAGCGGGTCTTGGCACTCTTTCACGGAGCGGATGCCACGCACGGCATCCGCTCGTGTGAAGCGGCCCTAAGTGTGTGATTTAAGATTAAGTCACTTTTGATTCAGGGACTTCATTGGGGGACTGCAATTAGCCAGTTTCTTAGTACTACATTATATTGTATTTTTTGCTTTGCTGGTGTAATCCCCATTTAGTATGTGTTGCACAATTGACAGCGCAGTCCAGTGCACATCTTGCAGGATGTATGCAGTCCTGGAACTGCCGTTCCAGGGTGTATATCCTTGTTCAAGATGTGAGCAAATTACCCGTTTGGAATCGCAAATCGAGTCTCTAAACAGGCAAGTTGCAACACTGAGAGGCATTGACAATTTGCAAAAGAGTTTGCTTCTCACTGAGCAAGCACTCTTTGGGGTAGATGAGGGGGAGGGTGACAGAGAGGAGGCTGAGGAAAGTGAGGTAGCTAGCTGGGTAACAGTTAGAAAGCGGGGTAGAGGGAAGAGTGCCAGGGAGGCTAGCCCTGATCTGACACACCCTAACAAGTTTTAATGTTTGGCAGATGAGGGGGATGTCAGTCCAGGTACGGCACCGCCGCAGCCGGACACTTCCTCTGCCAGTCAGGGGAATGTCAGCTCCGGTAAGCAGGGAACAGGGAGAGCAGGGCAGGCCAGACAGGTGCTGGTAGTGGGAGACTCAATTATTAGGGGAACAGATAGGGAAATCTGTCACAAAGACCGTGATCGCCGAACAGTGTGCTGTCTTCCTGGCGCTAGAGATCAACACATCGCGGATCGGGTTGACAGATTACTGGAAGGGGCTGGAGAAGATCCAGCGGTCATGGTCCATATCGGAACCAATGACAAAGTTAGGGGTAGGTGAAGAGTCCTTAAAAATGATTTCAGGGATTTAGGTCAAAAGCTTAGGGCAAGGACCTCAAAGGTAGTATTTTCCAAAATACTACCGGTACCACGAGCCACACAAGAAAGGCAGTGGGTGATTAGGGAGATTAACAAGTGGCTCAAGAACTGGTGTAGGAAGGAAGGGTTTGGGTTCCTGGAGAACTGGGCCGACTTCTCTGTCAGCTACAGGCTCTATCGTAGGGATGGGCTGCACCTCAATGGGGAAGGGGCAGCTGTGTTGGGGAAGAAGATGGCTAGAAGGTTAGAGGAGTGTTTAAACTAGGGACTGGGGGGGAGGAAAATTACATTATAGGAGGGGAAGATAGTGCAGATAGAGACCGGGGGCAAGGTAATGGGACTGGGGGAGGAATGGAAGGAGGGACTAGAACAGTTCAGAAGGAAAGGTGTAGGGTAAAAAATATACATAAACCTATCAATTGTATGTATACTAATGCCAGAAGCCTGACTAATGAAACTGGTGAACTGGAAATAGTGATGTGTGAGGAGGACTATGACATAGTGGGAATAACTGAGACATGGCTGGATGATAGCTATGACTGGGCAGTTAATGTACAGGGTTACAGTCTGTTTAGAAAGGATCGTCAAAAACAGAGAGGGGGAGGGGTCTGCCTTTATGTAAAGTCCTGTCTAAAGCCCAGAGTCCGAGAAGATATAAGTGAGGGACATGAACATGTGGAGTCACTGTGGGTAGAGATAAATGGAGCTAAAAACAATAATAAATTACTAATAGGAGTTTACTATAAACCACCTAATATACCAGAGTCCACAGAAAATCTACTACTAAATGAGATAGACGAGGGAGCAAATCATAATGAGGTGGTTATTATGGGGGACTTCAACTACCCAAATATAGACTGGGAAACTGAAACTTGTACATCTCATAAAGGAAACAGGTTCTTGGCAATAACCAAAGACAATTACCTCTCCCAACTGGTTCAGGACCCGACTAGAGGGACGGCCATACTGGACTTAGTATTAACCAATAGGCCTGACAGAACAACAGACGTGCAGGTTGGGGGACACCTGGGAAATGGTGACCACAAAGTAATAACCTTCCAATTATCATTCAAAAGAGCGTTTCTACAGGGAGGAACAAAAATACCAAACTTCAAAAAAGCTAAATTTAGCCAACTAAGAGAGGCCATAGGCCTAACTAAATGGGATAAAGTCCTCACAAATAAAAATACAGCCACAAAATGGAATATCTTTAAAAGCATCCTAAAATCTCAATGTGAGAGGTACATACCGTATGGGAATAAAAGGTTAAGGAACAAAAATAAACCAATGTGGATAAACAGAACTGTAAAGAAAGCAATAAATGACAAAAAGAAAGCATATAAAACACTAAAACAGGAGGGTAGCACGGAAGCACTGAAAAACTATGGAACTAAGGAAAAAAATAGAACATGTAAAAAACAAATAAAAGCGGCCAAACTAGAGACCGAGAGATTAATTGCCAAAGAGAGTAAAACTAACCATGAAATGTTCTTCAGTTATATAAATGTTAAAAAGTATAAATCTGAAGGTGTCGGTCCGTTAAAGAGTAATGAGGGGGGAGTCGCAGAGAGCGACGAGGAGAAAGCAAAGCTGTTAAATATTTTTTTCTCCAATGTATTCACTGAGGAAAATAAACTGTCAGATGAAATGCTGAATGTTAAAATAAATTCCCCATTAAAGTGTCCTGTCTGACCCAGGAAGAAGTACAACAGCGACTTAAAAAGATTAAAATAGACAAATCGCCAGGACCGGATGGCATACACCCCCGTATCCTAAGGGAATTAAGTAATGTCATAGCCAGACCCTTATTTCTGATATTTGCAGACTCTATACTGACAGGGAATGTCCCACAGGATTGGCACATGGCAAATGTGGTGCCAATATTCAAAAAGGGTCCAAAAGCAGAGCCTGGAAACTATAGGCCGGTAAGTTTAACATCTGTTGTGGGTAAACTGTTTGAGGGTTTTCTGAGAGATGCTGTTAGAGCATCTTAACGGAAATAAGCAAATAACGCCATATCAGCATGGCTTCGTGAGGGATCGGTCATGTCAAACTAATTTAATCAGTTTCTATGAGAAGGTAAGTTCTAGACTTGACAGCGGCGAATCAATGGATGTCGTATATCTGGACTTCTCCAAAGCATTTGACACTGTACCACATAAAAGGTTAGTATATAAAATGAAAATGCTCGGACTGGGAGAAAACATCTGTATGTGGGTGAGTAACTGGCTCAGTGATAGAAAACAGAGGGTGGTTATTAACGGTACACACTCAGATTGGGTCACTGTCACTAGTGGGGTACCTCAGGGGTCAGTATTGGGCCCTATTCTCTTCAATATATTTATTAATGATCTTGTAGAAGGCTTGCATAGTAAAGTATCAATTTTCGCAGATGACACTAAACTGTGTAAAGTAATTAACACTGAAGAGGACAGTATACTACTACAGAGCGATCTGAATAGATTGCAGGCTTGGGCAGATAAGTGGCAGATGAGGTTTAACACTGACAAATGTAAAGTTATGCACATGGGAAGAAATAATGCAAGTCACCCGTACATACTAAATGGTAAAACACTGGGTAACACTGACATGGAAAAGGATCTAGGAATTTTAATAAACAGCAAACTAAGCTGCAAAAACCAGTGTCAGGCAGCTGCTGCCAAGGCCAATAAGATGATGGGTTGCATCAAAAGGGGCATAGACGCCCGTGATGAGAACATAGTCCTACCACTTTACAAATCATTAGTCAGACCACACACGGAGTACTGTGTACAGTTCTGGGCTCCAGTGAACAAAGCAGACATAGCAGAGCTGGAGAGGGTACAGAGGAGGGTAACTAAAGTAATAACTGGAATAGGGCAACTACAGTACCCTGAAAGATTATCAAAATTAGAGTTATTCACTTTAGAAAAAAGACGACCGAGGGGAGATCTAATTACTATGTATAAATATATCAGGGGTCAGTACAGAGATCTATCCCATCATCTATTCATTCCCTGGACGGTGACTGTGACGAGGGGACATCCTCTGCGTCTGGAGGAAAGAAGGTTTGTACACAAACATAGAAGAGGATTCTTTACGGTAAGAGCAGTGAGACTATGGAACTCTCTGCCTGAGGAGGTGGTGATGGTGAGTTCACTAAAGGAATTCAAGAGGGGCCTGGATGTATTTCTGGAGTGTAATAATATTACAGGCTATAGCTACTAGAGAGGGGTCGTTGATCCAGGGAGTTATTCTAATTGCCTGATTGGAGTCAGGAAGGAATTTTTTATTCCCCTAAAGTGAGGAAAATTGGCTTCTACCTCACAGTTTTTTTTTGCCTTCCTCTGGATCAACTTGCAGGATGACAGGCCGAACTGGATGGACAAATGTCTTTTTTCGGCCTATGTACTATGTTACTATGTTACTAGATGATAAACAGAGGTGATTCATACCAACATGATTGTTAATGCACCAGTTAATTAACAAAGGTGATTTCTCAATGCACAAGCAAATTGAAGTAAACCATATATGCATAATTCATTAGGTGTATCACTCACAATCAGCCTTCAGATACCTAGATTCAATAACCATATCATTCAGGAATGGTCCTCACCTTGCATATATATAGATGTATACAAGGCATGTCCAGGTATTGCTATGATTAGATAGTATGCTCCTAATTACACAAGTGTCACTAGTGATGAGTCGCAATGCAAAGGACCACTGAGTTAAATCACTCAAAGGTGGTCCATGGATAATGTGCATTAATCCTCATGGTGCTAGCAATACAGGTGTCGCTACAACACCTACAATAGATACACTATTGTGGTTAAAAGACCTCTCACATGTCCCATGACTATGGTGGTGGCGATCAGGCTGGTGCATGGACCGATGTCTGGAAAGTTGGCGGAGTCTACAATGGCCAATCAAATTTCAGCCATTTGTTTAAAGCACATCCGCAATATCAAGTCCCCATAGCTCTGTGTGCTTTTATTGTGTAAAAAAAAAACACAATTTGATACATATGCAAATGAACCTGAGATGAGTCCTGTCCCTGAGATGAGTCCTGTATGTGAGATGAGTCAGGAATAGGACTCATCTCAGGTTAATTTGCATATGTAAATCTTTTTTTTTTACACAATAAAAGCACACAGAGCTATGGGGACTGGGTATTGCGGATGTGCTAGCGGCCATCTAGCAACCCATGTCCTCAGCTCTATACACAAAATCCTGGTGACAGGTTCCCTTTAATTACAAAAAACAAAATGGCTGCACACCATTATATATGCAAACAATAGAGCTAAGAAATGGGGGTCATTCTAGATAAAAGTGGTACAATATCGACTATAAATGGGTATAAATAAGTAATGGAAGCTCTTAGCGCACATACGTGTCGTGTTTTATATTTATTTAAAATTTTAATTGCCGCCACTCTTAGGCTACTTTCACACTTGCATTTGGTGCGGATCCGTCTGGTATCTGAACAGACGGATTTGCACCTATAATGCCAACGCTTGCATCTGTATAATGCAAACGCTCACATCGTGAAAACTCAGATCCGACAGTATATTCTAACACAGAGGCGTTCCAGTGGTGATGGGGACGCTTCAAGTTAGAATATACTAAGAACTGTGTACATGATTGCCCCCTGCTGCCTGGCAGCACCTGATCTCTTACAGGGGGCTGTGATCCGCACAATTAACTCCTCAGGTGCCGCACCTATGCGTATCATAGCCACCTGTAAGAGATCAGGTGCTGCCAGGCAGCAGGGGGCCAGACCCCCTTCCCTCCCCAGTTTTAAATTCATTGGTGGCCAGTGCGGCCCCCCTCCCCAGTATTCAATTCATTGGTGGCCAGTGTGACCCCCCCTCCCTCCCTCCCCAGTATTAAATTCATTGGTGGCCAGTGCGGCCCCCCCTCCCTCCCTCCCCTGTATTAAATTCATTGGTGGCCAGTGCGGCCCCCCCTCCCCCCTAATTAAAATCACCCCCCATCATTGGTGGCAGCGGAGAGTTCCGATCGGAGTCTCAGTTTAATCGCTGGGGCTCCGATCGGTTACCATGGCAGCCAGAACACTACTGCAGTCCTGGCTGCCATGGTAACTTAGCAATTTTAGAAGCATTATACTTACCTGCGCTGTCTGTGGCTGGCCGGGCGCTCCTCCTACTGGGAAGTGCAAGGTCTGTGCGGCGCATTGCTTATAGTACAGACCTGTCACTTACCAGTCGGAGGAGCGACCGGCCGGCCACATTCAGCGCAGGTAAGTATAATGCTTCTAAAATTTGGAACTCTCCGCTGCCACCAATGATTGGGGGGTGATTTTAATTAGGGGGGAGGGGGGGAGGGGGGCCGCACTGGCCACCAATGAATTTAATACTGGGGAGGGAGGGAGGTGGGCCGCACTGGCCACCAATGAATTTAATACTGGGGAGGGAGGGGGGGCCCTGAGGGGTTAATTGTGCAGATCACAGCCCCCTGTAAGAGATCGGGTTCTGACAGGCAGCAGGGGGCAGTTATGTACACAGTATATTCTAACTTGAAGCGTCCCCATCACTATGGGAACGCCTCTGTGTTAGAATATACTGTCGGATCTGAGTTTTCACGATCTAACTCAAATCCGATGGTATATTCTAACATAGAGGCGTTCCCATGGTGATGGGTATGCTTCAAGTTAAAATATCCCATCGGATTGGAGAAAACTCCGATCCGATGGTGTATTAATAGGGATTCCTGACTTTACATTGAAAGTCAATGGGGGACGGATCCGTATGCAATTGCACCATATTGTGTCAACGTCAAACGGATCCGTCCCCATTGACTTGCATTGTAAGTCTGGACGGATCTGTTTGGCTCTGCACGGCCCGGCGGACATGAAAACGCTGTAAGCTGCGTTCGGGTGTCCGCCTGCTGAGCAGAACAGAGGCCAAACGGAGCCAGACTGATGCATTCTGAGCAGATCCGCATCCACTCAGAATGCATTGGGGCTGTACGGATCCGTTCGGGGCTGCTTGTGAGAGCCTTCAAATGGAACTCACAAGCGGAACCCCGGACGCAAGTGTGAAAGTAGCCTTAGACTGTTAATGGCGGGGTCCTTAAATTTGGCACAGTCAGTCATTGGGTGACTTGGGTTAAAATATTAATAAACCAGGTTAAACATACTTTGCTTGTATCTCTAGCGTTTTCAAGCCAACATCCTGTGGTTTCTTCTGAGACGACACCATCTAGTTGAAAAATATTATTTTCACTTTCTTTGGCAAAAATTCTGTATCTCAGTCTTTGCTGCCTTCGTTTTGTATACATTTTATTCTTTTTGCAGTTTTTATTTGTCTTTAAAACAATATAGCTATTTAATGTCTTGTTACTACCTTATGTACAGATCTTTTTGGCCCTTGAGCGGTGTGCGTTGCTCAACAATCCATGATAAGGAAGGAAAGCAATCGGACAGGTAGAACTTGCCATAAGAACATTTATTGGTCTCACGTGGGCCAAAACACCTAACAGTTTCAATAGTCTTATAATCAGCAACAAACTTATAAGATACAGTGTCATATGAGGCATCTAACATATGGCTACAGAGTGTCTTAATGAGGGAACAGGTATAACAGCAGAACTGCTTCTTTAAGGCTACTTTTTTCTTTCCGGTTTTGAGATCCGGCAATGGATTTCAGAACCGGAGGATAACGCTTCCGTTTTATTTGATAGAACTGTTCTGTTCGGATGTGGTTGTATTAAATAAAAAAATAAACAAATGGTTGTTTCCTGTCTGAAAAAAACGTATTCGGCACCATTGACTGACACAGTTTTTTGCGCCATATCCGGCTTGTTCAGTGTCACAAACTGGACACAAAACTGCAGCTTGCAGAGGTTTTGTGTCCAGTCACAGAACGCAACAAACCAGAATAGAGTGCATTCTGATGTACTCCGTTCTGGTTTGTTCAGTTTTGTCCCGAATGACAATGAATTGGGAAAAACTGAAGAAAATCGCATATGTGAAAGTAGACTAGTATGCCACAGCTTACTCTCTTCCATGGCTTGCTCTGCAGCATAGCTCACAGAGGTTTCAGAGGGTTTCATCATAAATTAGACACTTCCTCTGGCAGAGTAGGGGCAATCAAAGATGAGCATAAAAAGACGTTCTTTGATAAATGACCCCCAAGATGCGGAAACACACAAACAATTGTCGTACTGCAGACAGTAAACATGTTAAAATCCTTATAGCAGGTGTGTAAAAAATGTAAAATCTAATTCACTTTGCAGGTACTGTATTAGGCCTCATGCACATGACCGTATCCGTTTTCTGGTCCGCAATTCACCCATTGCCCTAACTTTTGCGAACATATTCTATCTTTTAGCAGAACAGACATACGGATGCAGAAAGCACACAGGTGATCCATGTGCTTTCCGAATCCGTATTTCCGTTCTGCAAAATTACAGAATATGCACTATACCTGGATGCAAAATTTGGACCACGGACCGATTGAAGTCAATGAGCCTGCAAAAAAAATAAAAAATCGGATGCAACAGTCGGTTTCCATACTTTGTGGATCTGCAATTTGCAGACTGCAAACTACATACAGATGTGTGCATGGGGGATTTTCCACACAGAAATCGACATGGAAAAAATGCGTGTAAACTTTATGTTACCCTAATGCAGTAAAATAAAAGTCATTTATGTAAGTTTCCAACCCAACTGGCCACCAGTGAGTAATAAAGTGAATATCATACACACCTAAGAAGCCTGAAAAACACATTAAGGGTCTATTCACACGTCCGTTGTTTCTTTCCTGATCTGTTCCGTTTTTTGCTGAACAGATCTGGACCAGATCTGGACCCATTCATTTTCAATGGGTCCTGAAAAAAAATCTGACATTGTGCTGTCCGTTTTTTTTCAGGACCCATTGAAAATGAATGGGTCCAGATCTGGTCCAGATCTGTTCAGCAAAAAACGGAACAGATCAGGAAACAAACAACGGACGTGTGAATGGACCCTTATGGTACCTGCACATGATGCCGATTATGCACTTTTTACCACGCAGAATTACGCGCAGAAAGACTGCAGCATAATACACTGCCAGCAAAGTGTATGAGATTAGCAGATTTCATCTATACTTTGCCTTTTTCTTCTGTGCGGAAATTGACCTGACGTGCGGATTTAGAAATGCAAAAAATACTCTATTGAGAAATTTAAAAATACATATGGAGGGATACTTGATGGTACACGTATGTGACGTGCTGTCACTTTATGCAGTGAAACGTGGGGGATATTATCATATCCTTCTATAAGTAATGTATTGTGGTTTTATATGATTGTTAACTTATTTGTCTGACGTTCCACCTGGCAGTTGATTGTTAACTTATTTGTCTACGGTGTCACCTGGCACTGGACATCATGTAGACAGACTACACTCTATAAGCAGGTCGACCTAGGAGCTGTGCTGATAGCTACTTTGGATTATTGTCCTATCTAGGGCTATGCTGTATCCATTGTCGATTGCTGCTAAATAGTAGTCTGTTCTACCACTATCATATGAGCTTGTGCGCACAGCGTCTACAGATTGCTCAGAGTTGCCCTGCCATAATCTTTCAAATATTATGAGACACAGCTCCCCCGACATGTTTCACCGCTCAAGGCGGCGTCTTCAGGGGAATGGAGCTACAACCAACACGAATGTTTGCTATGGGATGTACTATATACTCATAGGGCGGGTCATTACAATCCCCCACCTATGAGTGTTCCCATTTCGCATTAGCATCGGATCCACATATTTAATCATGATGTCAGCATTCAGCACCAATCCGTAAGGTGGTTATGCGCATGCGTTCATAACTTCCATAATCTTTAAAATATTAAGAGATGCAATAGAGTATTTTTTGTTTTGTGTTGGTGTTTGTAAACAAGAAATAAAAGTTATGTTTTAATAAAAGACCACAAACAGGAATTTATAGTCTTAGACTATTGAATCATTTATCTGACCTCCTGGGTCCAGTGGGTTATTCTGAAATTAATTTAGTGAATTTGGAGGTTACCCCTCAAGTTGCATGACCCCTATGAGAGAGCAAACAATCCCAGTAGCATATGAAATATATAAGCCATTCGCTATATACTGGTGAGCCTAGGATATAGCCGTTCATTTGTCCGCTGGTTGGAAACTATTGGACCCAAAACTTTGGGTTATGGCAGGGTTTCTGAAACAAAAATTGAATCTGGAAAACCTGACAATTGAAGCAAGTCAAGTATTTTATAATGTTAACATCCCTTTAAATCAGACAGATATTAATATCGTCTTCAGGAATCTGAATAAAACATATAGCCAACATATCCGATCCTGGGGGGAAATAGCCAGTTTTGAGAGATATATACAGCAGAGGATTGTATACAGGGGACTACGCATCCCCTTAAGACCCAATACATACTTGGAAGAACTTTTTATGACTTAAGATTAATGAACTATCTGTTAGAATATGAAAAGAGCACATTCTCCAAACTAGATCAACAACTAGAGAAGGAGATTAAGGAGATACAAGAATTTAATCAAAATCCAGAATTTAATAATTTAGAACAAAAGATCAAGAAGAATATTGATCTATTACAGAACAAAATTAAGGAACGCAAACATAAGAAATATATTAGAGATCCTCAGGATTTTGATAGCAATAGGCTATATATCTGGAAAAATAGAAATAACATTAGGAATACCTATCAAAGATATACAGAGAACTCTGATACCGACACATCAGGGACTGAGGGCTCAGTACAGAGCTTGAGCTCTCAAAATCAGAGGGCAGGGACTAAATGCAAAACAAAGAAGGGAAGATACCAACCACCTAATATGTGCCCCCCCCTGTAATGGAGAAACAACTAAATACAGGCCCAAACACAACAATGACCACTATAAACACAAATCTCTCTGCAGGTATGTTCTCTACCTCTGCACAACCCTTCTCATTTGGACAGCCAGCAAATATAGCAATCAATTCAGGCACAAATCTGTCTACCACTCAAATACCAACAATGCAGATGAATACACCTATAGCCCCCCTTTTTTTTTAGGACAGGCAGGGATCCAATTGAGGGATCGAGAGAAATGGGGATACAGCAAATATAGCCAACAGCACCAAGGGAAGAGGAGAATGATTCAAACCGGATTCTAAAAAAGTTGGGACACTATACAAATCGTGAATAAATACTGAATGCAATGATGTGGAGGTGCCAACTTCTAATATTTTATTCAGACTAGAACATAAATCACGGAACAAAAGTTTAAACTGAGAAAATGTACCATTTTAAGGGAAAAATATGTTGAATCAGAATTTCATGGTGTCAACAAATCCCCAAAAAGTTGGGACAAGGCCATTTTCACCACTGTGTGGCATCTCCCCTTCTTCTTACAACACTCAACAGACGTCTGGGGACCAAGGAGACCAATTTCTCAAGTTTAGAAATAGGAATGCTCTCCCATTCTTGTCTAATACAGGCCTCTAACTGTTCAATCGTCTTGGGCCTTCTTTGTTGCACCTTCCTCTTTATGATGCGCCAAATGTTCTCTATAGGTGAAAGATCTGGACTGAAGACTGGCCATTTCAGTACCCGGATCCTTCTCCTACGCAGCCATGATGTTGTGATTGATGCAGAATGTGGTCTGGCATTATCTTGTTGAAAAATACAGGGTCTTCCCTGAAAGAGATGACGTCTGGATGGCAGCATATGTTGTTCTAGAACCTGAATATATTTTTCTGCATTGATGGTGCCTTTCCAGACATGCAAGCTGCCCATGCCACACGCACTCATGCAACCCCATACCATCAGAGATGCAGGCTTCTGTAATGACCGGCAACACGCACAGGGAGGAAAACAGGGAAAGCCCTGCCCAAGGGAGAGGGAAAGGTGGTGACCCCTAACTCACCTTGCAGCTGGCACCTGCCTGCCCTGACGTCCCTAGACGGGTTCCTCACCCGTGCGGCGATCACGTGCCTAAACCCTGGCTTTCCCTGAAATGAGCCCTAGATAATGAACGGGCCGGTGGGATCGCTAGTCCTCACCACTGCACTAAGAGGGAAACACCAGGGAGAGGACAGACAAACACAGACAAACACAAACACCCAGGTGGACGGCAACAATTGTCCACAAAGGTCCAACAGGGATCCGGAGGGTAGCGTTCTAAGGCAACACTCAGAGAACGCAGCAACACAGTTCCAGTGGGTCAGAATAGATGTCCAGGCAGGAAGCTCTATATCTGGCAACCAGAGAAGTGTGAGAGGGGAATATAAGGAGGATTAGGAGTGCTGGACAAGGAACAGCTGAGAGAAGGAGCTACGGATCCCTGAGTGAGCCAAAAGGGTTTGTAAAGCAAACCCAGAAAGCTACAATAAGGAAACTTCCCTATCTGACATAGAGCATGCAGCCAACCGCTGCGACCTCCTGACCCCGGGTACAACGGAGTCAGGCGTGGCTCTTGACACCCTCGTGACAGTACCCCCCTCTCTACGAGGGGCCTCCGGACACTCAGGACCAGGTCTCTCAGGATGAGAGGCATGAAAAATCCGGACTAGCCTGTCGGCGTTTACCTCAGACGCAGGAACCCACATTCTTTCCTCGGGACCGTAACCTCTCCAGTGCACCAGATATTGGAGAGAGCGGCGGACCCGACGAGAATTAACAATTTTGGATATCTGAAATTCCAAACTACCATCCACGACAACAGGAGGGGGTGGCAGCGGTGGCGGTTCTAGAGGTGGAACATATTTTTTGAGTAACGACTTATGAAAGACATTATGGATTTTAAAAGTCTGAGGCAACTCCAGGCGAAAAGCCACGGGGTTGATGATGGCTACAATCTTGTAAGGACCAATAAACCTAGGACCCAGTTTCCAAGAGGGAACCTTCAACTTGATATTCCTAGTAGACAACCACACATAGTCATTCACTCCTAGGTCTGATAAGAGACCTGGCGACCGTCTCTTATCAGCCATGCATTTGTATTTACCTCCCATATTTTTCAAGTTAGCTTGCACCTTCTGCCATACTGATGAAAGAGATGACGAAAACCGTTCCTCTTCGGGAACCCCAGAAGACCCCCCCTCTTTGAAAGTACAGAATTGGGGATGAAAACCATATGCACCAAGAAAAGGTGACTTGCCAGTGGATTCCTGACGGCGATTATTTATGGCAAACTCAGCTAACGGTAAATATGACGACCACAACTCTTGGTTTTCAGACACAAAACATCTTAGATATGTCTCCAGGTTTTGGTTGGTACGCTCAGTCTGTCCATTCGACTGAGGATGGAAAGCTGAGGAAAAGGACAAGTGAACCCCCAAACGGGAACAAAAAGCTTTCCAAAATTTAGAAATGAACTGGGTTCCCCGATCCGAAACAACATCGGAGGGGACCCCGTGAAGCTTCACGATCTCACTGACGAATACCTGAGCAAGAGTTTTAGCATTAGGTAGTGCGGGTAACGCAATAAAGTGTGCTATTTTGCTAAACCTGTCCACTACTACCAAAATCACTGTTTTACCTGCAGACAAAGGTAAGTCAGTGATAAAATCCATAGACAGATGTGTCCATGGTCTATTGGGAATGACGAGTGGTAATAGAGACCCTGCAGGACGTGTATGTGAAACTTTTGCGCGCGCACAGGTAGAACAAGAAGACACAAAATCCAATACATCCTGACGCAACCTTGGCCACCAAAAACGACAAGACAATAGCTCTAAGGTTGCTTTACTACCCGGGTGCCCAGCAAGTGCCGAATTATGATGTTCCTTTAATAATTCGAGACGTAGGTTCAACGGTACAAACAATTTCTCTGAGGGGCAAGAGACCGGGGCGTCCCCCTGGGCCTCTAACACTTTCCCCTCCAAAGCAGAGTGTACCGCAGAGACAACCACTCCTCTTTGTAGAATGGGTACCGGATCACTCACATTACCCCCTCCAGGGAAACAACGAGATAGTGCATCAGCCTTGGTATTCTTTACCCCAGGACGATAGGTAATCACAAAGTTAAACCTGGTAAAAAATAGCGACCACCTAGCCTGTCTAGGGGTGAGACGCTTAGCTGATTCGAGGTACAGCAGATTTTTGTGGTCCGTAAACACAGTGACGGGGTGGACTGCCCCCTCTAAAAAGTGACGCCACTCCTCAAACGCAAGTTTTATAGCTAACAGTTCCCTATTGCCAATATCGTAGCTCTGTTCTGCTGCAGATAGTTTTTTAGAAAAGAAAGCACAAGGACGCCATTTGCCAGGAGACGGACCCTGAGACAGCACAGCCCCCACTCCCACCTCTGATGCATCGACTTCAACAATAAAAGGCTGAGAGACATCAGGTTGGACTAGTACAGGTGCTGAGGTAAACCTCTCTTTTAGAGAGGAAAAAGCAACTTTAGCGGCGTCAGACCATTTAGAAAAATCAGTCCCCTTCCTAGTCATGTCAGTAAGGGGTTTTACGATCACCGAATAATTTTTAATGAATTTCCTATAGAAATTCGCGAAGCCCAAGAACCGTTGCAGTGCTTTGAAGTTCTCAGGAAGATCCCAATCCAAAATTGCCTGGACCTTCCTAGGATCCATACGGAAACCTGACGCAGATAAATAATAACCTAGGAATTGTATCTCCTGAACAGCAAAAACACATTTTTCAATTTTAGCATATAATTCATTCGTCCGTAGGACCTGTAGTACTTGTCTGACATGCTCCTCATGTGTTTTCAGATCAGACGAATAAATTAAGATATCATCTAGGTATATTACCACAAACCTGCCGATTAGATGACTAAAAATTTCATTAACGAAATGTTGAAAGACGGCAGGAGCATTGGTCAGGCCGAAAGGCATAACTAGATTTTCATAATGCCCCTCAGGGGTGTTAAAAGCTGTTTTCCACTCATCCCCCTCTTTAATACGAATCAGATTGTAGGCCCCCCTAAGATCGAGTTTGGAGAACCACCTAGCACCCGCAATCTGGTTAAACAGGTCAGGAATGAGAGGAAGAGGGTATGGGTCTCGGATGGTTATCCGATTTAATTCACGAAAATCTAGGCAAGGACGCAGGCCCCCATCTTTCTTTCTAACAAAGAAAAACCCTGCAGCCACGGGTGAAGAAGAGGGTCTGATGTGTCCCTTAGCCAAACTCTCGGAGATATAATCCTTCATGGCTTGTCTCTCTGGACCTGAAAGATTATATAACCTGGTCTTGGGTAATTTTGCGCCGGGAATAAGGTTAACCGGGCAATCATAAGGACGATGAGGTGGTAACTTCTGACAACCCTTTTCAGAAAAAACGTCCTCAAAGTCCGAAACAAATGTAGGTAGGGTAGTTATGGAGGCGACTAAGCAATTGCTATTTAAGCAATTTTCTCTGCACGGCTCACTCCACTCCAATATCTCCCTGGTCTGCCAGTCCACCACTGGATTGTGCGCTACCAACCAGGGAAGGCCCAGCACCACCGGAGTGGGAAGCCCCTCCAGAACATAACATGAGAGCATCTCGTTATGGTGGTCCCCTACCCGAAGGTGTAAATTATGAACGATGTGGGTGAGGTTTCTCTGAGACAGAGGAGCAGAATCTATAGCAAATATGGGAATAGGTCTCTGTAACGTACAGAGAGACAAACCCATAGTGCGGGCAAAATGGGCATCTATCAAATTTACCCCTGCTCCACTGTCTAGAAAGAAAGAAACAGTCTCTGTCTTATCACCAAAAACAATAACCGCTGGCAACACAAATTGCGATGTACGTATGGAGGAAACGTATACCCCCCGGCTGACATCCTCCACACAGCCTGGGGTTAGTAGTTTTCCGACGTTTTTTTTGTTTCTGAGGAAAGAAGGACAGACGTTAATGAAATGACCCCTCTCCCCACAAAAAAAACAACCCCCACGCCTACGGCGAACCTCAGGAGGACGGACCTGACGAGTAGTTCCTCCTAGCTGCATAGGCTCGTCTAAGTCCGTACAGACTAACTGCTGCTTGGGAGGGGTTACCAATGGCTCCGGTTTTTTCAACCTGTCCCTAAGGCGTCTATCTATACGGATAGAAAGGGACATAACTGCATCAAGGGAAAAGGGGGTCTCATACAATGCAAGCGCATCCTTAACCCTTTCGGATAACCCAGAGCAGAACTGACTCCTGAGAGCCGGGTCGTTCCATTGGGTATCCGTAGCCCACCTACGGAAGTCAGAGCAATACTCCTCTACCGGCCGCTCTCCTTGTAGGAGTCTCCGTAATTTTGATTCAGCCAGTGCGACTCGGTCAGGGTCGTCATATATGAGACCCAAGGCCCCGAAAAACTCATCCACTGACCGAAGAGCCTGGGAATCAGTAGGTAAAGAGAACGCCCAGGACTGCGGGTCCCCCTGCAGCAGGGAAATAACAACACCCACCCGCTGTTCTTCATTACCAGAGGAGTAAGGACGCAGTTTAAAGTATAGTTTACAGGCCTCACGGAACGTCAAAAACTTGTCCCTTCCCCCAGAAAATCTGTCAGGGAGAGGGACCTTGGGTTCCGCAACAACCTGGTTACCAGTAGCAACCGCTGGGCTTGCGGTCTGTTGTAATTGCTGCTGTTGCTGGAGGACCGACGCATTCAATCCTGCCACCTCCAAAGACAGGCCATGAAATTGTTCGGACAGAGCAGCAATTGGATCCATACTGGATTCTAAGTAGGTAAAAAAAAAATTTTTTTATTTTTTTACCTACACAAAAATAAGGGCCAGATATAATGTAATGACCGGCAACACGCACAGGGAGGAAAACAGGGAAAGCCCTGCCCAAGGGAGAGGGAAAGGTGGTGACCCCTAACTCACCTTGCAGCTGGCACCTGCCTGCCCTGACGTCCCTAGACGGGTTCCTCACCCGTGCGGCGATCACGTGCCTAAACCCTGGCTTTCCCTGAAATGAGCCCTAGATAATGAACGGGCCGGTGGGATCGCTAGTCCTCACCACTGCACTAAGAGGGAAACACCAGGGAGAGGACAGACAAACACAGACAAACACAAACACCCAGGTGGACGGCAACAATTGTCCACAAAGGTCCAACAGGGATCCGGAGGGTAGCGTTCTAAGGCAACACTCAGAGAACGCAGCAACACAGCTCCAGTGGGTCAGAATAGATGTCCAGGCAGGAAGCTCTATATCTGGCAACCAGAGAAGTGTGAGAGGGGAATATAAGGAGGATTGGGAGTGCTGGACAAGGAACAGCTGAGAGAAGGAGCTACGGATCCCTGAGTGAGCCCAAAGGGTTTGTAAAGCAAACCCAGAAAGCTACAATAAGGAAACTTCCCTATCTGACATAGAGCGTGCAGCCAACCGCTGCGACCTCCTGACCCCGGGTACAACGGAGTCAGGCGTGGCTCTTGACACCCTCGTGACAGCTTCTGAACTGAGCGTTGATAACAACTTGGGTTGTCCTTGTCCTCTTTGGTCCGGATGACATGGCGTCCCAGATTTCCAAAAAGAACTTCGAATCGTGACTCATCTGACCACAGAACAGTCTTCCATTTTGCCACACTCCATTTTAAATGATCCCTGGCCCAGTGAAAACATCTGAGCTTGTGGATCTTGCTTAGAAATGGCTTCTTCTTTGCACTGTAGAGTTTCAGCTGGCAACGGCGGATGGCACGGTGGATTGTGTTCACTGACAATGGTTTCTGGAAGTATTCCTGAGCCCATTCTGTGATTTCCTTTACAGTAGCATTCCTGTTTGTGGTGCAGTGTCGTTTAAGGGCCCGGAGATCACGGGCATCCAGTATGGTTTTACGGCCTTGACCCTTACGCACAGAGATTGTTCCAGATTCTCTGAATCTTCGGATGATGTTATGCACAGTTGATGATGATAGATGCAAAGTCTTTGCAATTTTTCACTGGGTAACACCTTTCTGATATTGCTCCACTATCTTTCTGCGCAACATTGTGGGAATTGGTGATCCTCTACCCATCTTGGCTTCTGAGAGACACTGCCACTCTGAGAAGCTCTTTTTATACCCAATCATGTTGCCAATTGACCTAATTTGTGTTAATTGATCTTCCAGCTCTTCGTTATGCTCAAATTTACTTTTTCCAGCCTCTTATTGCTACTTGTCCTAACTTTTTGGGGATTTGTTGACACCGTGAAAATTTGAATCAACGTATTTTTCCTTTAAAATGATACATTTACTCGGATTAAACGTTTGATCTGTCATCTACGTTCTATTACAAATAAAATATTGACATTTGCCATCTCCACATCATTGTATTCAGTTTTTATTCATAATTTGTTTAGTGTCCCAACTTTTTGGGAATCCGGTTTGTACATATATATATTTTTTATACATATCTATTAATATCTAATTGACACTTTAATTCACAATGTAATATGAATTTTTGTATTATATTATACAATGTACATGAATTTTTCCTTGTAATACTTTTTCACTATTTAATTTTAATATGCATTGGATTGTTTTTTGTGCGATATGTCATAAGTGTTTATACAAATACAGCACTGTTTTGCTTCATTGTTTAGATAATATCATGATATTTATCCCGTATGTGCTCTCTATACACAATATACAATCTTCACCCGGCATTTGCGCATCGCACTGGTGCGCTGATGTGCGATATTGTGGGGGCGCTCCTACTGCTGGTCTCCATGGGAACCGTGCGACGCGTGCCGTTGCCGTGCGATCGGGCTGGAGTGGGTTGGGCTACACACTGTCCTTGCGTTGTTCTCTCCTGCCTTGGTCGTGCGCCGCGTTGTGGGTGTTGCATGTCATCACTAGGTGACCGGCGGCGCTCTCCTGCGATGTCAGATCCTCATTCACTGGGCGCATGCGCAACAACAATGCCGGATGTGGATCTCACTATATAAGATGGACACCTGTGTGTATCCTTTACCTCCTGACGAAGCCCTTTCCTGGCGAAACGCGCGTCTAGGTGCAGCTCTGCTTTGATACTTGGTGCCTTTACACTTCATGGGTAACTTATGCATTCCATAGTGTCTTTGCTCAGTCTTTCTATTTTGTGGTTACTTTTCATGCACGCCATCATTGCAACTGCCTCTGTGACCGGGCCTCCTGCTCTATATCAAGGGCAGGCCCTGGCCGCTCTTTTTGGCTGGCAGCTATAGCGTGTGTGATCGGGGATATTTAGTACATCTGTGATATGAATTTAGTTATATGTTACTCTGGGTGAGTTTTCATAGTGTGATTCAGCACCCAGTATTCTTGGCACGTTCCCTTCTCAGTACGGTATATGTGAGGAGAGGGTTAGTGGCTCCGATACACAGGGCGCCACATCCTCCCAGTACCTTGTGCCTTATGTTATTGTATGTTTATTTTATGTCTTAATAAACTTCATATATTTTATATGAGTGTTCTCCTCATTCCTTATGGGGTTAATGGTTCGGTTCTTTTTTGGTTATAGTATTATATGCTAGACCCAGTGTATCTATGCACTTTATTTGAGGTTTCTTATTGGTTGGTCTAAGTATGTAACACTTGTCCATCTCCCCTGTTCTGTATGTATAAAATGCTCCCCTTAGGGCCAGTATATAATGCTGCTCCCCCAGTGACAATATATAATGCTCCTCCACCCCCCCTGTAGTGCCAATATATATATATATATATATATATATGCCTCCTGTAGTGCCAGTATATAATACTCCCCCCATCCCCCCTGTTGTGCCTGTGTATAATGCTCCCCCTGTACAGCCACTATATAATTGCCAGTATATAATGCTGCCCCCTCCAGTGCCAGCTACCCCTCTAGTGCCGGTAAATAGTTTTGCCCTCCCAGTGCCAGTATATAATGCTGCCCTTCCAGTGCCAGTATATAATTCTCCTCCACCCCCCTTGTAGTGCCTATATATATATATATGTCTCCTGTAGTGCTAGTATATAATACTCCCCATCCCCCCTTTTGTGCCTGTGTATAATGCTCCCCCTGTACAGCCACTATATAATTGCCAGTATATAATGCTGCCCCCTCCAGTGCCAGTATATAATGCTACCACTTAGTGTCAGTATATAATGCTACCCCTCTAGTGCCGGTAAGTAATTTTGCCCTCCCAGTGCCAGTATATAATGCTGCCCTTCTAGTGCCAGTATATAATGCTCCTCCCTTAGTGCCAGTATATAAAGCATCCCTCGCTAGTGCCAGTATATAATGCTGCCTCACAGTGCCAAAATATAATGCCAGCCCCCCCAGTGCCAGTATATAATGCTCCCCCTCCCAGGTTTAGGACATAATGCTGCCCCTCTTCCTGGCACTCTTCCTTGGAGACCCCAGTAGGCCACTGTTTAGTTTAAAAAAAAAAAGCAAAGCACTTACCCCACTCCCATTCTCTGCCGCCATCTGTGTTGCAGGCCACAGACCTCTTCTGATCTGTGGCTGGTGTTGCTGCATCCCAGCGCAGGTGGTTTAAATGACATCCCTGCTCCTGTCCTGGGTCTCACAAGATGACGTGATTACGCAAGACCTGACTTCATTGCGACCTCTTGCGCCACTCTACTACCTCATAGGCTTCTGGCCTAGCGGCCATGATTGCACCCCCTCTTATGGGTAGCAAGGTGGCATCCAAGGCAGATACCTACCCTGCCGACCCATCGCCCCTGCCTTGAAAGGTTAACTTCCCCTATTATTTATGCCATTATTTACACTTGTAGAACTTTTATGTTTATTATAAAATATTCTGTTCATTTGCACTGTTATTGCACTGCACTGTGGAAAGGGTTAACTTACAGCCAGCTAATACTGAAAAACTCTGGGATTTTCCAGCCTGTGAACTGAGAAGCTGGTCATTTCCTACAGTTACCATGAGGGAATATGCAGAGCAAATTTTTGGAGGAAAAATGGTTGCTTATGTCATTCCCATTAAACTGTAGTGGGACTCAATACAAGTCTATGGCAGCCATGAACTGCAACATTGTTTCTGTTAGACTGTTTTTCTCCAGCTTCACCCCTACCACTAGAAGGTTCTAGTTCAGTTAGAAACTATATAAAAGTAGAGCAGTTAGATCCCCTAGAGATCTGCAGATAGGGACCAGTGTTTAGTAAGGCCTCTTTCACACTTGCGTTGTCCGGATCCGGCGTGTACTCCACTTGCCGGAATTACACGCCGGATCCGGAAAAACGCAAGTGTACTGAAAGCATTTGAAGACGGATCCGTCTTCAAAATGCTTTCAGTGTTACTATGGCACCCAGGACGCTATTAAAGTCCTGGTTGCCATAGTAGGAGCGGGGAGCGGGGGAGCAGCATACTTACCATCCGTGCGGCTCCCGGGGCGCTCCAGAATGACGTCAGAGCGCCCCATGCGCATGGATCATGTGATCCATGCGATCACGTCATCCATGCACCTGGGGCGCCCTGACGTCACTCTGGAGCGCCCCGGGAGCCGCACAGATGGTAAGTATGCTGCTCCCCGCTCCCCACTACAGTTTACCATGGCTGCCAGGACTTTAGCGTCCCGGCAGCCATGGTAACCATTGAGAAAAAGCTAAACGTCGCATCCGGCAATGCGCCGAAACGACGTTTAGCTTAAGGCCGGATCCGGATCAATGCCTTTCAATGGGCATTCATTCCGGATCCGGCCTTGCGGCAAGTGTTCCGGATTTTTGGCCGGAGCAAAAAGCGCAGCATGCTGCGCTATTTGCTGCGGCCAAAAAACGTTCCGTTCCGGAACTGAAGACATCCTGATGCATCCTGAAGGACGGACTGTCCATTCAGAATGCATTAGGAAAATCCTGATCAGTATTCTTCCGGCATAGAGCCCCGACGACGGAACTCTATGCCGGAAGAAAAGAACGCAGGTGTGAAAGGGCCCTAAGAGAGACTCTGCCAGACTGCTTGTGTGGCCAGGAGAAGACGTGGAGAGGAGCATACTCTGCATGACCACTGACCCACAGACCCTTGGCCACTATCCCTTTGGCCAGGGTACCAGCCTTCTGAGAGAGGAACAGCTAGTGCATGCCTCTCATCAGCACGGAACCTTTACCTACCATAAAGGAGACTGGAGGAGCGAGTTCAGTGTGTTGCCTGTTTTGCTGTGCAACTCAGTTTCTCTGGTAAAGAGGCACACTGGTTTACTGCAAACCCTGACTCCCTGGACTCATTTACCGTTAAGGTGCACCATACCTCACCATCCTCCCGGGAGAGCAGCAACATATGGTGTCAGGGGGACCCAACATAGTGTTAGGGTCCACTTCAAACCCGGCCACTGCTTAAAAGTTTAACTTGTGGTGACAAGGCCAACATAACCCATTCACCATATAACTGTAAAGGATATACTCTTCTTGATTAACATCCTTTTCAAATCTTTTTGAATAATTCAGACAACCCCTTTAAAATATATTGGTAAGTTTCATTCATATCTATTTGAAAACCACACCAGAGCTTTATGTGTTATCTGACAATCCATTTAAGGTAACTTCAACAAAAAAAAAAACTAAAGAAGAAAAACTACGGAAAAAACCTGGAGAAATCCTGATAAACACATCCCATGTATGTTTGCTAATATCTAGCTGTGATCTCTTTCAAAAAGCAAACAAGCAGCAATGATGACTGTAAACTGTAGTCTTACAGATACAGCAGCTAACACTCATGTGAATAGATTAGAAATCCACAAGTGGCCTAGTAATTAGATGGAAGTAACTTACCTTGAGTTCCCACAACAACCTAATCATCACTTTTGGGAATGTATTTTTAGCAGAGATAATTTGATGTTATCTCATGTAACATTGGGCACAGTTGCTTGTGTTCTAATGTGTGTATTTAACCCCTTTAGGACCCTGCCATTTTTCACCTTAAGGACCAGGTCATTTTTTTCAAATCTGAAATGTGTCACTTTATGTGGTGATAACTTTAAAACGCTTTTACTTATCCAAGCCATTCTGAGATTGTTTTCTCGTCACATATTTCACTTCATGACAGTGGTAAATTTGAGTCAAAATATTTCATTTCTATTGATAAAAAATACCATTTTTTTTTTAAATTAATTAAATTTTATTTATTGTGATACAAAAACTTAAATACATATTACATAATTAACATTATAAAATCCATAAGTCCGCCAATTCTAATCTGTGAACGTGGTTGACAATAATTTCATACGAATATACATAATAGTGTCGACATTTGAACCTTCACATTCTACATCTATAGAATAAATGCTGAAAAGCCGGACAGATAGCATTTTCCCCGTCTCTTCCCACCAACCCCCCACCCTGCAGGGAGAAAAAAAAAGAAAAAAAAAAGAAAAAAAAAAGAAGGGGATCCTAATTAATTAGCCGTGTCCCAATCTTTCCATAGACTATTCCACTTTGAGTAGGATCCTCTTTGTTTGTACAGGATCCTCTCATAGCTTTTCACTTTCTCCACCAAACCCAGCCAGTTCTTACAATCTGGGGCAGAGGAGCAAAACCAGGATCTAGAAATCAGAAGCCTCGCCAAGAACATCACCTTGATCAACAAGTGACTTTTTATGGGTTGATGATTGACCTCAGATAAATCTCCCAGGACCCATATCCTAGGAGACAGAGGAACAACAATTTAAAGTTTACGCGTCAGATTTTTTTGGACCAGGCTCCAGTACCTCCTCACCATTGGGCAGTCCCAGAACAGATGTAGATGATCTGCCCCGGGATCGCCACAGCGGGGGCAGTCAGAGGAGGCCCTGAGTCCTCTTCTGTATAGCCATATAGGTGTCGCATAAATTTTGTGCAGAATATTAAATTGAACAACAATGTGATTAGAATTGTGTGAAACCAATTTTAAGCTTTCCCCTATATTCTCCCTGTTTGGGGGACCCTCCTCTGAAAGAAGAGAAGACCAGGCTCTCTGTCCTGGAGAAAGAACATCCCGAAAAAAATTATCCATTAAGTGTCTATAACAGTAAGATAGTTTAATTCTCGTGACAGTTTTCTTACAAATTAAATCCTGTAAAAATAAAGGAGTGTCTATAATAAAAAGGTGACTGTTCAAAGTGCTAAGGAGTGCTGACCTCAATTGAAAATATGCGAACCAGGCCACCTCACCTAATTTTGCCCTTAGTTCCATAAGGGGCAGAATTTGTCCACCGCTGACTACTTGATGTAAGTACTGCACATTTTTAGTCCTCCAGTACTGACTGCAACTTAAATCGTTTAGATTAAGAAGTTTCGGATTGTGCCATAATGGGGTGCAGATAAGCGATGCCTTAACTGCGCACCAAGCCCTTATAACCGACCAGGTCTTTATAGCCATTCTGCAGAAAAGTGTGTACCCGCTCAGTATATTTAATAGGTAATCGGATTCCAGTACAGTGAAGAAATCAGAAAAACCTGCCTCCTTCACCACTTTACTGCAGAAAGGACTATTTTCCCAGTCACTAAAAAGGCAGAGTTGGGAGGCCACAAAATAACCCCTAAAATATGGGAGATTAAGACCTCCCCGCCTATAAGGCATGGAGAAATAAAGTGCCTTCAGTCTCACACGCTTCCTCCTCCATAGTAAGTCATTAAGCATCCGCTCTATCAATCTGAAATGCTTGTCTGTAATCCATATAGGCGAGTTGCACAGGACATAAAGAACCTGGGGCAGCACTACCATTTTTATTAATGAAATTCTATCCGCTCTTGCTTGCAGAATTTTTGCTCTCAACTTCATCAGCAAGGGGAACAGGTTAAGCTGTAGATATTCCTGAGGTTTAGCGGAAATTATTATCCCCAGGTACTTTATTGAATCAGAGATCGTTATCTGATTATTTAATTCGCCTCGCAGCTCGTCTATTGGGAGAAGTACGGTCTTCTCCCAATTGATCTCAAGTCCGGATATGTCTGAAAAGTGACCGACCAGATCCATTATGCGAGGGAGGGTGGTATTTGTTTGATGAATAAAAACCAGAATGTCATCTGCGTAGAGGGACACACGGTCATGCTTCCCCATTATGCCAAAACCGGCCACCTCCGGATCATGTCGTATCATGGCCGCTAAGGGTTCGATATAAATATTAAATAAAAGGGGAGAAAGGGGACAGCCTTGGCGGGTGCCTCTTCCCAGAAAAAAGCTCTCTGTCATCAAATCATTGATCCTAATCCTGGCGACTGGGGAGTTATAGAGTAGCTGGACCATTGCCATAAATTTTGGGCCGAAGCCCATTTTTTTCATTACCTCCCAAAGAAAAATCCACTCCACCCTGTCGAAGGCTTTAGTAGCATCCAACGACAGGATGGAGCGGGCGCCGCGCCCCGGGGATTGAATATTCATAAATAGCCTATGCAAATTGTGATGGGTGCCCCTGTTTGGCATAAAGCCGTTTTGATCCGGATGAATAATCGTAGGGATAACCCGCGAGAGCCTCCTAGCAAGGACTTTTGATAGTAACTTAGCGTCTGTGTTTAATAGGGAGATTGGTCTATAGGAGCTCAATTCGGCCGGATCTTTATCCTTTTTTAGAATTAGAACAATAAGGGCCTCCATCATAGAGTGTGGTAATCTCCCTCCCTGTGCTGCTTGGGAGAAAACCTCCAGCAGCTGGGGGAGGATCACCTCACTGTACTTGCGATAGACCTCATATGGAAGGCCATCTGTTCCTGGCGATGAGTTCCCCGAGACGAACCCAAGGGCCTCCTGCAGCTCAGCAAGAGACAGCTCCTCCTCCAGATATTCTTTTTGAGTTTCATTTAACGTAGAAAGTGGAATTTTCTCCAGGAACCGCATCACCAGTTCAGACGACAGTCCAGGGGAAGATCTATATATCTGAGCAAAATATTGTAGAAAAATATTCCCAATTCCCTCTGGATCTGTTATGGTTTCGCCCTCTACATTGCGAATTGAGATGATAGATTGTTTTTTCTTATCTTGTTGCGAAATTATTCTAGCTAGAAGCTTGCCCGGACGTCCAGACTCGATGAAATAATTGAGCCCCTTGAAGAATACCCTGTGATTTGCTTTCTATGTTACATATTTCTCCAAGGAGCAACTAGCCTTCTGCATCTCTTGCCTATTGTGCTCAGTGGGATGGCTAGCGTATCGCTCAGCTGTGAGTGCAGCGATCTTACCCAGTTCCTCCTCTTTCTTCCTAAATGTTCTCTTTACTGCGGCAATCTCACTTATAAAGACCCCCCTCAAATATGCTTTCAAGGCATCCCATACTATGTTGATATTAGCAGAGGGAAGGTTAACCTCCCAAAAGGAGGATATCAGTAGTTTAATCGTCTGCAGATTGTCCAGAATAGTGAGCCAATATGGATTTAGCTTAAATCCTAGCCCCCTAGTATCCTTATTCTTCCCGCTGCGAACCTCAACCAGTAGGGGTGAATGGTCCGAAACTGTTCTTACTCCGTATCGCATCTTACAGATATTACTCAGATTGCTCTCATTAGTAAATGCTAGATCGATCCTAGACATTGCTCTGCCCCCCCTACTGACACAGGAGTATACTCTCTTTCCTCCACCAAGATGTTCCCATATGTCCACCACTCCCACCTCAGAGCAGAATTGAGGCAGCGGGGAGTTACAAGGATACCTCCCCTTTTCCACATCAAGTGAAAATCTGTCTTTATTAGGATCAATGACCGCATTAAAATCCCCTATCAGGATTAAGCAGCATTCTGGTCTCTTTTCAGAAAAGAGCATTAACTGAAGCAGTGGGTACATTGAAAGTGGCGGAGGTATATAGAAAAAGGCTAGGATATAACTATCACCATTAAGCTTGCCATGCAAGAAAATAAATCTGCCCTGGGCATCTATATGAGATTTTATAAGGGTGAAGTCTCTGGAGTTATGAATAAGAACCGAAATACCCCTGGAGGAGCCACTAAAGGTAGAATGATACGATTGGGACTGCCATCCCATTGTCAGGCGGGACAAGGTTTCCCTAGTTAGGTGAGTTTCTACTATACAGATAATTGCTGGAAGATATCTTTTTAATGCGTCCATAATCGCTTGCCTTTTAACTCTTTCCCCAAGTCCTCTGACGTTCCAAGCTACAATTCTAGTGGACATCTCTCACAAAAGGGGAAAAAAAAAAAAAAAAGACCATTCCTGCAAGGTGGGTCCCCCCCCACTCTTGATCCGCCCGAGCTAGTCAGCGAACCTCTAACCTCCGGCCGTTCTCCCCCAGCCTGGCCCCCCCTCCTATCCCTCCAATCATAGTGAAGCACAATTTCAGATGCCCGTTTGATCCATCCAGTCTGATGCCTGTTGTGGTGACTCAAAAAAAAGGGAAGACCCGTTATGAATTACTCTTAATTTCGCTGGGTATTGTAAGGAGTATTTAACCTCCTTAGCCGCCAAGCGTTTCTTTATCTCTATAAAATTTCTTCTTCTTTCCTGAGTCTGCCGCGCAAAATCAGGAAAGAAGAGCAGTTTTGTACCCTGATATTCAATAGATGTACATTCTCTTGTTCTCCTCAAGATACTATCTCTATCCGCGGACAGTAATAATTTAATTAAGACTGCACGCGGGGGTCTCCCTGGGATGGGTTTCCCTCCCGGAATTCGGTGGGCTCTTTCTATTTGAAACATAGAGGAAAAGTTATCGCTGCCAAAGCTATTCATAAGCACATCTTTAAGTTGTTCCTCTAGATGACGGCCTTCAACTCCTTCTGGGAAACCGATTATACGAACGTTGTTGCGCCTTGATCTATTTTCTAAGTCCTCTATCTTGTTTTGAAGTGCTTGATTTTCTGAAGCAAGAAGCAAAGTTTTAGATTTTAATATGCCCATGTCAGTTTGCAGAGAGTCAACGGATTTTTCCATGCTATGGACTCGATCCCGAATCTTTACTAGATCTTCTCTTATTAATGAGATATCGCTCTGCACTGATCCCAATTGAGTGGACATTCCTTGCACTAAAGTGCCATTATTTTCCACAGCACTTAGAATTCTGTCCAAGACAGCTGGGTCGTATTCGGTTCGCATTTGTACAGAGAGGCTTTCCTCGCCTACCTCCTGATCCGCGTCCTCTAGACCATCCTGGGAGAGTTAATCGTTTTGGGAGGTTTTAGCGGATTTTTTCGTCTTAGCAGGGAGTTTGGCTTTAGCAGGATTTTTATCATTTAGAAAGGGCGACTTCAAAAACTTGTTGATTTTGTTCTCTGGGGTCTTTGCCCCAGGCTTAATTGCAGAGGAATCAACTGAGCGTCGTTTTGGGGCCATTCTCCCAAGATTTCCCCTTTTTTTTTTTTTTTTTTTTTTCTGTTGCCTTTCCCTTTTTTTCCTCTCCTTCCTTCCTCCTTTGATTTGCCACAGCTTTTTCCCCTGGTTGTTTTTTTTTTTTTTTTTCTTCCCCCCCCCCCCCCTGCCTCCCCTATATCCTTGCCTCTGTCTTTTCTTTTACTTTGTACTCTCCTTTATATTTCTTTTGATTCTTTTCACGCCGGCTGCCTTTTTTTTTTTTTTTTTTTGCGTAACGCAAAGTTTCGGCAATAAACTACACCCTCTTTGCTGCCATGTACACTTCTAACCCCTCTTTTCACCAATAGCATAGAAATCAGCAGTACTGCAAGTGTAGACTGAATAAAATGGAATACTTATTTCTCACATGACCAGAGTGTGATGTCCAGAGTCTTAGTCCCAGTGCACGCTGTGGCTAACGGAGGAGAGGGGCGACGGCGATATAAGGTATAACGGCAGCAAGATATCCGGCAGAGTGACAGTCCAGCATCCGCAGAAAGCAGCAGGGTAAAACCAGGCGAGCAAGGCAGTTCGGCCACAGGGAGAGGAAGACGGCGGGCAGGGCAGCACCAGCAGAGCCCATCAATCAGAGCCAGTCAAAGGCCCAAGCAGAGCAGCCACAGCGAGGACGGCAGACAAGAAGCGCCGAACGGCAGACAGCAGGCAGAGGAGCGGGGCAGGCGAGGAGGCAAGGAAGCACGGCCGGGGGACAGAACACCCAGAGCAGGACGAGAGAAGCAGCAGCAGCACACGGCAGCAACAGGAGAAGCGATCAGCGGCCAGACCAGGTAAGATTCAGCGTCTCAGAGCACGAGTCTTGGCATCAGCTGTTTGGCTTCAGCTGGTCAGCATTAGCCTGGAGGGGAGAGACCAGCACTGGGGAGGATCGAGACGCGCTCCCTCACGTCATCCCGCCCACCATAAAAAACACAGGGCGCCACATCCTCCCAGTACCTTGTGCCTTATGTTATTGTATGTTTATTTTATGTCTTAATAAACTTCATATATTTTATATGAGTGTTCTCCTCATTCCTTATGGGGTTAATGGTTCGGTTCTTTTTTGGTTATAGTATTATATGCTAGACCCAGTGTATCTATGCACTTTATTTGAGGTTTCTTATTGGTTGGTCTAAGTATGTAACCAGGGCCGGACTGGCCATAGGGCAGACCGGGCATTTGCCCGGTGGGCCGGGCCGCCTGGTGGGCCGGGCCGAACACAATCAGCCGTTTTTTTTTTTTTTTTCATTAATGTGGCAGGCAGCAGCCGGGCAGGAGTGGAGATGAGTGCTTCCCAGTGGCGGCCGCATACCTATCAGGGAAGCAGCTGCTTCGGGCCCGAGAGCAGTCGCTGTACTTCGTCACCCCGGGCCCGTCAGAGCAGCTGACTTCTCCTGCACTTGCACTCTTTGCTCTGCCTCTCCAACTCCTCAGTTCGGCCCGATGTGGGCGGAGCTATCATAGCCCCGCCCCTTTTCTACCCGCGAAGCGATTCCTGCAGCCTGAAGTTACCTTTCCTGCCCAGCAGCAAGCTGAACATCAGTTGGATTGTCACCAGTTAACTGCACCAGTGATGTGAGTGTCAGGGGAACTGGGGTTATATTCAGCTTTCCCAGACTGTGCACATGTGACCTGCAGTACAGTAGGAAAGCTGGGTGAATTATATCATGAGATGTCATCCAGCTTCCCTGCTATCCTGCATGGCACAAGTGCAGAGGCATTAGAGTATGGGGGAGAGGCACAGCAGGAAAGCTGGGTGTCTGTCTATATATGTGTATTGTATATGTGTGCGTCCATGTATGTGGAGAGTGTGTGCGCGTCCATGTATGTGGAGAGTGCGTGTATGTGTGCGTCCATGTGTGTGGAGAGTGCGTGTATGACTGCGTCCATGTATGTGGAGAGTGCGTGTATGACTGCGTCCATGTATGTGGAGACTGCGTCCATGTATGTGGAGAGTGCCTGTATGACTGCGTCCATGTATGTGGAGAGTGTGTGTATGACTGCGTCCATGTATGTGGAGAGTGCGTGTATGACTGCACTATGGGGGCATCTACTGGGGGCCCTATATACTGGCACGCATTATAGGTGGGCACTATGGACAAGAGCACTATGAGGGCATTATATAGGGGCATTTAATACTGGCACCCATTTTGATGCCACTATGGGGAAGGGAGGAAAGGAGCATTATGGGGGTATCTATGTGGGGCATTTTATAGTGCCACATTATGGAGGGCACTATGGAGACGGGGAAGGAGCACTATGTGGGCATCTTCTGGGGGGACTATATAGGAGTATTTTATACAGGCACAAATTATAAGGTCACTATGGGCACCTAAGCTCAACTGGGCACTAAGTGTTTTTTGTAGTGGCACACAGTGCAGGTCATTAGAACACATGAGGGCACTCTGGGGGCATTGGCTATACTGGGGGCACTAAGAGGAGGTGTTTCTTTTTTTACTGCCACACGACTGAGCATTTTTTGTACTGGTGCACATTATAGGGGGGGGGGGGGTTCTACTGTCACACATTATAAAGATAATTATTACTATCGGGGCATTATGGTGGGCTTTATTACAACTGGGGGACTATGGGAGCATTATTACTTGTGGGACACATTACTGACTTTGGGGGCACCCTGGCACAGCATCATTTTAGCACAGTTCTTTTTGCAGTATAGTTTTGGGGAGCACAGCTTCTCATTATTGGGGGTGCATGATGGGATGTTAATTGGAGGATGATGGAAAAGTAGGAAACTAAGATGTCTGTCAAACTCTGCAGAGACGTGAGATGGCTGAAAGAAATTATCACGGTGGTCTGGTCTGAATGGAGAAGATGAAGAAAGAGAACATCTACATCAGTGGAGACGTCACTGGATATAAGAGGTATGGGGTGCTGTATGAGGCTACTGTCACATCTGCGTTAGTGATCCTGGCGGCTGTTCCAGCTGAGAATTCACTGGATCCAGCACTGCTGGATGCTGACGGAATGCCCGCCGGCCCCATTAACTATAATGGGGTACGGCAGAAATCAGGCCACAATCTGGGAAAAATGCTGAGAATCAGCGGGACATAAACCGCTGCATGCTGTGCGTTGTGTCCAGTCGATTCCTTGCATTTTCTGCCGGATTAGGTGGCCGGATCGTACTAAGACCCCTAATGTCACCTGGGGACCCCCAAAGAACCTTGTGTGTTGGCTGAAGCCTTCCTATCTTACTGATGGCTGGCCCTGCCTCTCAATTGTGCTTCCGGTTTTGGCCCCGCCCCTAGACTGCAAGGGGGTGGGGCCTGTTGTGGGTCATGTGATTGGGCTGCTCAGTCAAAAATGCCCGGGCCTATTTTTTGTCCCAGTCCGGCCCTGTATGTAACACTTGTCCATCTCCCCTGTTCTATATGTATAAAATGCTCCCCTTAGGGCCAGTATATAATGCTGCTCCCCCAGTGCCAGTATATAATGCTCCTCCACCCCCCCTGTAGTGCCAATATATATATATGCCTCCTGTAGTGCCAGTATATAATACTCCCCCCATCCCCCCTGTTGTGCCTGTGTATAATGCTCCCCCTGTACAGCCACTATATAATTGCCAGTATATAATGCTGCCCCCTCCAGTGCCAGTATATAATGCTACCACTTAGTGCCAGTATATAATGCTACCCCTCTAGTGCCGGTAAGTAATTTTGCCCTCCCAGTGCCAGTATATAATGCTGCCCTTCTAGTGCCAGTATATAATGCTCCTCCCTTAGTGCCAGTATATAAAGCATCCCTCGCTAGTGCCAGTATATAATGCTGCCTCACAGTGCCAAAATATAATGCCAGCCCCCCCAGTGCCAGTATATAATGCTCCCCCTCCCAGGTTTAGGACATAATGCTGCCCCTCTTCCTGGCACTCTTCCTTGGAGACCCCAGTAGGCCACTGTTTAGTTTAAAAAAAAAAGCAAAGCACTTACCCCACTCCCATTCTCTGCCGCCATCTGTGTTGCAGGCCACAGACCTCTTCTGATCTGTGGCTGGTGTTGCTGCATCCCAGCGCAGGTGGTTTAAATGACATCCCTGCTCCTGTCCTGGGTCTCACAAGATGACGTGATTACGCAAGACCTGACGAAGGAGGTTGCGTTGACTTCATTGCGACCTCTTGCGCCACTCTACTACCTCATAGGCTTCTGGCCTAGCGGCCATGATTGCACCCCCTCTTATGGGTAGCAAGGTGGCATCCAAGGCAGATACCTACCCTGCCGACCCATCGCCCCTGCCTTGATGGTACTACGGATGGTAAGTTGCATGACCGAGCGATAAACGGTGAAAGTAGTGTAGTGCAGAATTGTAAAAAGTGGCCTGGTCATTAAGGGTGTTTAACCACTTCAACCCCCCCCTAGCTGAAACACCCTTAATGACCAGGCCACTTTTTACACTTCTGCACTACACTACTTTCACCGTTTATTGCTCGGTCATGCAACTTACCACCCAAATGAATTTTACCTCCTTTTCTTCTCATTAATAGAGCTTTCATTTGGTGGTATTTCATTGCTGCTGACAATTTTACTTTTTTTGTTATTAATCGAAATTTAACAAAATTCTTGCAAAAAATGACATTTTTCACTTTCAGTTGTAATATTTTTTTTAAAAAACGACATCCATATATAAATTTTTCACTAAATGTATTGTTCTACATGTCTTTGATAAAAAAAATGTTTGGGTAAACAAATAAAATGGTTTGGGTAAAAGTTATAGCATTTACAAACTATGGTACAAAAATGTGAATTTCCGCTTTTTGAAGCAGCTCTGACTTTCTGAGCACCTGTCATGTTTCCTAAAGGCTCTACAATGCCCAGACAGTAGAAAAACCCCACAAATGACCCCATTTAGGAAAGTAGACACCCTAAGGTATTCGCTGATGGGCATAGTGAGTTCATAGAACTTTTTATTTTTTTTCACAAGTTAGAAGAAAATGATTTTATTTTTATTTTTTTTCCTTACAAAGTCTTATATTCCACTATGCCAGGGCAGTATAACTACCCCACAAGTGACCCCATTTTGGAAAGAAGACACCCCAAGGTATTCCGTGAGGGGCATGGCGAGTTCCTAGATTTTTTTTTTTTTGTCTCAAGTTAGTGGAATATGAGACTTTGTAAGGAAAAAAAATAAAAAATAAATCATCATTTTCCGCTAACTTGTGACAAAAAAAAAATTCTAGGAACTCACCAGTGGCGTACATATAGGGGTCGCAGGGGTCGCACTTGCGACCGGGCCCGGCACCCCAGGGGGGCCCGGCCGCCTGCGGACCCCTGGCCCCTGCTGCAGCTGCATCTGGCATCCATCCGTCCGATTCACATCACATTTAAGTTGCCCCCCCCCGGGCCCGCCTCCTTCCCTCCTCCGGGCCCGCCTCCTTCCCTCCTCCTTCCTCCCTCCTCCTTCCTCCCTGCGGCCGGCGCCGGGCCCGTGAACTCCCGCGAGACCTGTGTGAACTCCTGTGCAGGTCTTGCGGGAATTCAGAGAGGACGTCAGATTCGAGAAGAGGACCGCCGAGGCGCCGACCGGAAGAACAGAAGAAGAACTGAAGTTCCCCTGCCCTGCCAGCCGGTAACTCGACGGTAAGTAAAAGCCGGGGGGGGGGGGAGCGGACCGGACCCGACCCGACCGGACCCGACTGGACCCTGGGCTGGCCTGGCAATCGTCGGCTCTCTGGGGCACAGGGCAAACTAGGCCCCCGGCATCCAGCAGGGCACATTAGGCCCCCAGCCCCCCAGGCACCCGGGGGGGGGGTTGAGCTGCCTGGCAGGAAAAGCCCGCCTCAGGCTGGGCCCCTGACTTGAGTAGTGGGGGCCCTGGCCTACCATGACCCCAAAAGTGGCTGATGGGGGGGTCTTTGGGCTGATCTGAGGTCTGATGGGGGCTGACTGGGGGTCTGGGCTGATCTGAGGTCTCATGGGGGCTGACTGGGGTCTCTGGGCTGATTTGAGGTCTGATGGGGGCTGACTGGGTGTCTGGGCTGATCTGAGGTCTGATGGGGGCTGACTGGGGGTCTGGGCTGATCTGAGGTCTCATGGGGGCTGACTGGGGTCTCTGGGCTGATTTGAGGTCTGATGGGGGCTGACTGGGGGTCTGGGCTGATCTGAGGTCTCATGGGGGCTGATCTGAGGTCTCATGGGGGCTGACTGGGTGTCTGGGCTGATCTGAGGTCTGATGGGGGCTGACTGGGTGTCTGGGCTGATCTGAGGTCTGATGGGGGCTGACTGGGGGTCTGGGCTGATCTGAGGTCTCATGGGGGCTGACTGGGGTCTCTGGGCTGATTTGAGGTCTGATGGGGGCTGACTGGGGGTCTGGGCTGATCTGAGGTCTCATGGGGGCTGATCCGAGGTCTCATGGGGGCTGACTGGGTGTCTGGGCTGATCTGAGGTCTCATGGGGGCTGACTGGGGGTCTTTGGCCTGATATGAGGTCTCATGGGGGCTGACTGGAGGTCTTTGGCCTGACTGGAGGTCTTTGGCCTGGATCAGTTTCGCACAGGGGCCCCATGGATTGTGTGTACGCCACTGGAACTCGCCATGCCCCTCACGGTATACCTTGGGGTGTCTTCTTTCCAAAATGGGGTCACTTGTGGGGTAGTTATACTGCCCTGGCATTTTAGGGGCACATATGCGTGAGAAGTAGTTTGCAATCAAAATGTGTAAAAAATGGCCTGTGAAATCCGAAAGGTGCTCTTTGGAATGTGGGCCCCTTTGCCCATCCTAGGCTGCAAAAAAGTGTCACACATGTGGTATCGCCGTACTCAGAAGAAGTAGGACAATGTGTTTTGGGGTGTCTTTTTACATATACCCATGCTGGGTGAGAGAAATATCTTGGCAAAAGACAACTTTTCCCATTTTTTTATACAAAGTTGGCATTTGACCAAGATATTTATCTCACCCAGCATGGGTATATGTAAAATGACACCCCAAAACACATTCCCCAACTTCTCCCGAGTACGGCGATACCACATGTGTGACACTTTTTTGCAGTCTAGATGCGCAAAGGTGCCCAAATTCCTTTTAGGAGGGCATTTTTAGACATTTGGATCCCAGACTTCTTCTCACGCTTTAGGGCCCCTAAAAAGCCTGGGCAGTATAAATACCCCACATGTGACCCCATTTTGGAAAGAAGACACCACAAGGTATTCAATGAGGGGCCTGGCGAGTTCATAGAATTTTTTATTTATTTTTTGCATAAGTTAGCGGAAATTGATTTTTTTTTTTATCACAAAGTCTCAATTTCCGCTAACTTGGGACAAAAATGTCAATCTTTCATGGACTCAATATGCCCCTCAGCGAATACCTTGGGGTGTCTTCTTTCCAAAATGGGGTCATTTGTGGGGTGTTTGTACTGCCCTGGCATTTGAGGGTCTCCGCAATCATTACATGTATGGCCAGCATTAGGAGTTTCTGCTATTCTCCTTATATTGAGCATACGGGTAATGAGATTTTTTTTTTCCGTTCAGCCTCTGGGCTGAAAGAAAAAAATGAATGGCACAGATTTCTTCATTCGCATCGATCAATGTGGATGAAAAAATCTCTGCCCAAAAAAAAAAAGGAGGGGAAAGGCGTCTGCCAGGACATAGGAGCTCCGCCCAACATCCATACCCACTTAGCTCGTTCGCCCTGGCAAACCCGATTTCTCCATTCACATCAATCGATGTGGATGAATAAATCATTGCCGGAATTTTTTTTTTTATATATACAAAGTGTTTGCCAAAGCATATGAACACCGCCACCTCCTCAGCTCATATGCCTCGGGAAACATATCTTTTACTGCAGAGGAGAAATCTCGTCTTGCAGCGCCGCATACACCGACTTGTGCGTAATCTGACAGCAGCGCAATGCTTCTGTCAGAATGCACATGTGCTGCAGCTAGTCGATCGGTTGGTCCACCTGGAAGGTAAAAAAAACAAAACAAAAAAGAAAAAACTAGGCCGCAACGCAATAATTTTATTAACTTTATAATAACCTTTGAACAAAACATATAAACTTTATTAAACTTTTGGAACTGAACGTTAACTTTTTTGCTTACTGGTGTTTTTTTTGTTTTGTTTTTTTACCTTTATAGGACAAACCTCTCCTTCCCCATGGGACAATGTGCAAAGCGCAAATCGCCCAAATATGTGGCGAAGTGCGTTATGCACTTTGTCCCAGGTGAAAGGAGAGGTTTGCAGCAGCTGTGTGTGAATGGGCCCTAATAGCCCTGTGTGCCTGTCCTCTGAGATGCAATCCCTATGCTAGGTGTACCTGTGTGTGGTACTTCCGGAAACACTCTCCAAAGCATAGGGCAGGGTGGTCAGGGCAGTCAGGACAGAAATAGCGGGTGTCACGCCTTATTCCACTCCTGCTACAGACACGACATCTTTTTTGGGGTGACGGTTGGGTTGAGGTACCAGGAACGACACTGGGGAAATGTCGCTCGTGTAGACGGCTAACTACACTGGTGGATGGGGCCACGGAACCTCCTAATACAGGAGGTTCTCGATGATCTCTTCCTGAAATTTGAGGAAGGATCCTGTTCTCCCAGCCTTACTGTAGAGAACAAAACTATTATACAGAGCCAATTGAATTAAATATACAGACACCTTCTTATACCAGCGTCTGGTGCGTCGGGAAACTAAATACAGAGACAACATCTGGTCATTGAAGTCCACCCCTCCCATGTGAAGGTTATAGTCGTGGACTGAGAGGGGCTTTTCAATGACACGGGTCGCTCGCTCAATTTGGATTGTCGTGTCTGCGTGAATGGAGGAGAGCATGTAAACGTCACGCTTGTCTCTCCATTTCACCGCGAGCAGTTCTTGGTTACACAAGGCAGCCCTCTCCCCCCTTGCAAGACGGGTGGTAACGAGCCGTTGGGGGAAGCCCGCGTGACTAGTTCGTGCGGTGCCACAGCAGCCAATCTGTTCTAGAAACAAATGCCTGAAGAGGGCCACACTTGTGTAGAAATTGTCCACATAAAGATGGTACCCCTTGCCAAATAAGGGTGACACCAAGTCCCAGACTGTCTTCCCACTGCTCCCCAGATAGTCAGGGCAACCGACCGGCTCCAGAGTCTGATCTTTTCCCTCATAGATCCGAAATTTGTGGGTATAGCCTGTGGCCCTTTCACAGAGCTTATACAATTTGACCCTATACCGGGTGCGCTTGCTTGGGATGTATTGTTCGAAGCCAAGGCGCCCGGTAAAATGTATTAGGGACTCGTCTACGCAGATGTTTTGCTCAGGGGTATACAAATCTGCAAATTTCTGGTTGAAGTGGTCTATGAGGGGCCGAATTTTGTGGAGCCGGTCAAAAGCTGGGTGGCCTCCCGGACGGGAGGTGGTGTTATCACTAAAGTGCAGGAAACGCAGGATGGCCTCAAATCGTGCCCTGGACATGGCAGCAGAGAACATGGGCATGTGATGAATTGGGTTCGTGGACCAATATGACTGCAATTCATGCTTTTTGGTTAGACCCATGTTGAGGAGAAGGCCCAGAAAAATTTTAATTTCGGAAACTTGGACTGGTTTCCACCGGAAAGGCCGGGCATAATAGCTTCCCGGGTTGGCGGATATAAATTGTGTGGCATACCGGTTTGTTTCTGCCACGACTATGTCCAAGAGCTCCGCAGTCAAGAACAGCTAAAAAAAATCCCAGGGCCGAACCGATCTGAGCTGTCTCAACCCGAACTCCAGACTGGGCGGTGAAAGGGGGAACTAATGGTGCGGCTGAAGTTGGGGACTGCTAATCAGGATTTGCCAGCACCTCAGGGATTCTAGGGGGTCTACAGGCCTGTCTGTGCGGTGGCTGCGACTGGGTAACTACTGCACGTGCCACCGTACCAGCTTCAACTGCCCTTCTGGTGCTCGCCACTTCACCATGTTGTACGGCAGTGCTGGTACTAGGTCCAGGGAGGGCTGCGCTGCTGGTGTATGCCTCACCACATAATCTGACAGCACCAGCCCCACTCTGCTGCCCTTGAAGCGGATCCTGCGCAACCTGTGGTCTAGCGACACGTGCAACCTGTGGTCTAGCGACACAGGGACCCCTCCTCGTCCGAACTTTGTGTCAGACTGCCACTGCTTTCTACAGGTTCATATTCTGACCCGCTAGATTCGTCAGATGAGGGATCCCATTCCTCATTCGACTGGATCAGAAGCCTGTAGGCATCTTCAGAAGAACACCCCTGACATTTGGGCTACTAAATTTAGGGGTATTCCCTGAGACTACCCAAGAAAAAAAGCAAGCCTGTCTTACAAATGGGAGGCTAGCGAAGTACCGGAGGCCGCTGCGGTTGATAAAAAATATCAAAACAGATTTTTTTATCGCCGCAGCGCGTGTAAAGTGATTGTGCAGTGATCAAAAAATATATATTTTTTGGCACTTCGGCGGGGCGGGCGTGGGTGAACCCACGTGTGGGCGACCGATCAGGCCTGATCGGGCAAACACTGCGTTTTGGGTGGAGGGCGAACTAAGGTGACACTAATACTATTATAGATCTGACTGTGATCAGTTTTGATCACTTACAGATACTATAAAAGTACAAAAGCTGATTAGCGATACGCTAATCAGCGAATAAGTGACTGCGGTGCGGTGGGCTGTGCGCTAAACGATCGCTAAACTACCTAACCAAGGGGCCTAAACTATACTGAAACCTAACGGTCAATACCAGTGAAAAAAAAAGTGACAGTTTACACTGATCACTTTTTTCCCTTTCACTATTGATTGACAGGGGCAAGAAGGGGTGATCAAGGGGTTAGTTGGGGTGCAGGGGGGTGATCTGGGGCTAAGTGTGGTGTTTGGTGCTACTCACTGTGATGTCTGCTCCTCTGCTGGAACCAACCAACGAAAAGGACCAGCAGAGGAGTAGGGAAGCCATTTAACACATTATATTTACTAATATAATGTGTTAGATGGCTTCTGATTTGTGATTTTAAAAATCGCCAGCCTGCCAGCCACGATCATTGGCTGGCAGGCTGGTGACGTGACCCCCCTCTAACTTTTGCCGGCCCGCGATGCGCATGCGCGGGCCAGCTAATCGCGTCATCTCGCGTCTCGCGAGATGACGCGTATATGCGTGACTGCGCAGAGCTGCCACCTCCCGACCGCGATCCTGCGTTAGGCGGTCCGGAGGTGGTTAAGCTAGGGGGGCTGAGGTGGTTAAACCTGCTGTTTCCATAGAACTGCGCTAGAGGAATTACAGAGTAATAGACAGCCTGGTTAGACTAAAAGTTAGAGATACCAAAATTCTTCTAATGCCACAGTGCAAAAGGCACTTCATAGTGCTGCGCCTGCCACACATTCACACAACTGTATTTTTGGCTCTGCATCCGCTGCGCAATTTTGCAGAACGGGTGCGGACCTATTCATTTCAATGGGGTCACAAAAGATGCGGACAGCACATATGTAGATCCATTCCACGGCCCCGCTAAAAAGATAGAGCATGTCCTATTTTTGTCCACAATCATGGACAAGAATAGGCATTTCTATCATAGGCATTTCTATCATCATTTATTAAGAGGCCTGTGCCTCTTAATAAATTTGGTGCATCTTAGGCCCCTTTCACACAGGCAAGAATTCCGCACGGGTGCAATGTGTGAGGTTAACGCATTGCACGCGCACTGAATCCGGACCAATTCACTTCAATGGGGCTGTGCAGATGAGCGGTGATTTTCATGCATCACTTGTGCGTTGTGTGAAAATTGCAGCATGTTCTATATTCTGCGTTTTTCACGCAGGCCCCATCGAAATGAATGGGGATGTGTGAAAATCAAATAGCATCCGCAAGCAAGTGCGGGTGTAATAGGGTCAGTCAGCACTAGCTGCCGCTGACACTTAAAATTATCGTCTCTTACCTCACTGAGGCAAGGAACCTCGGTGACACATATTTTTCATCAATTACATCCCCTTGCACTTTTCTACATACTGCCCCTTTGTTCAACCCTGAGGGGGTGAACACCCGCCAGACAGTGTACTCTGCAACCTGTCTGCCCTATGTTCCACAGAAAACTTAAAGTTCTGTAGAGACAAAAACCACCTGGTGACCTGAGCATTCCTCTCTTTGGCTTGGTTCATCCACTTGAGAGGGGAGTGGTCAGTCACCAGATGGGACTTTCTCCCCAACAGATAATAGAGGAGAGACTTGAGTGCCCACTTGATGGCCAGGCACTCTCTCTCCACTATACTGTACCTAGTCTCGGCTGGGGTAAGTTTGCGGCTCAGGAAAACAATGGGATGTTCCTCCCCATTTATGTCCTGAGAGAGTACAGCTCCGAAGCCTACTGTACTTCAAAAACATTGGTCTGTACCACAAGCTCCCTCTTGAAGTCAGGCGTAACCAACACCGCGGACCCACACAGGGCCGACTTCAAAGCGGAGAAAGTCTTTTCCGTCTGCTCATTCCACTGGAATGTAACTGACTCGCGTCCCTATAAAACTCCTGTCAATGGAGTTGGGACTGTAGCAAAATTGGGGACAAACCTCATATAGTACCCCATCATACCCAGGAACGACTTTGCTTTGCGAGTAGTGACAGGTCGGGGCCAATTCCTAATTGCCTCAATTTTGTTCACCTGAGGTTTGATCATTCCGCGCCCAATTACATACCCCAGGTACTTGGGGTCTTCTAACCCTGTCGCGCACTTTTTTGGGTTAGCAGTTAAGCCAGCCTTCCTAATGGAGTCCACTACAGCCTGTACTTTAGACTTTCCCAGTCGGTGCTATGGATAACGATATCATCCAGGTACGCTGAAACTTTCACGGCTGAGGATGGGGAAAACCCTCAGCCGTGCGATGCCAGAAGATGTTAATGGATACTCAGCCAGCACAACAGAAATAGGGAGCAGGTCACCTCCTATTGCGTCACTAATCTGACCCTAGCTCCTAACCGTATGAGCCAACCCTGATGGTAGGAGGGATCATACACCGGAACCTAATAGTCCCTGCTAGCCCTCAGGGTGGCCCTGGACTAGGAGCTGGGTAGACAACCTGTTCCTCCTGGACGCGGAGAAACAGGAGTCTAAAGTGGCCAAGCTATAAAGAAAGGGGAACAAAAACAGTCATATGGCAATGGCAGGTAAGTGCAACCAGTACCACACCTACCTGCCACAGACACAGAGCCTGGAACCCAAGTATAAGTGCTGCTGTCCACAACAACACAAGAGACAGAGCACACACACCACACAGGAAGCCAGGAAACCATACGCTGCAATAAATAAGCATAACACACAAACACATCCTCATAACATCGTGTATCACATTTTATGACCACAAGGGTGGCCCTCACTGGCAGATGGTATATGGGACCAGGAGAGTGCCTCCAGCTTACTACAAGGCTGGAGTACCCCTCAGACATCAGGTCTTAACTGAGGCTTTATAGCCCATGTAGTCACACCCACAATCAGACACACCCAGTGCACACACACTAGGAAGGAAGTTAACCCTTCCAACACCAAGGAAGGGAAGACATCAACTTAAAGGGGAAGTGCACACAACTGAAACCCTGTGCACACCAAACATACAAAATGTATACATACACACACACCCAACCAGGTGTAACCGCATGCACTTGACAGCAAGCTGCCTAGCAACAGCTCAGGCTGCTATACTGCCAAGTACAATCATGTTACCAGCGGCAATCACACGTGAGGCAACATATCAGCAGCCCTCACTATGTGGTTGACACTAAAAACAAACCGCAGGCAACTGCATGCGGATCCTGAGTCACGACCATGACCATGGTCGTGACACTCCCACCCCTCAAAGCCCCCCCACAAAAAAAAAGAAACATAGTGAGGAACTAAGAACAGGGATGGGAGAAGGGAAAACAAGGGGGAAACAGCGCCAGTAAATGCGAGTCTCCCCAGGACTGCTGCCGGACCCTGGAACAACACACAGGAACCATGGATCCAACTGCCAGGCTCTGGAGCAACACACAGAGACCAGAGCCCAGTAAAGAAACAGCCCGGGAAGACCGCACTGACACTGCGTCCACTCTCTACTCACGTTCCCACTCCAGTCGCTGCCAGCAGACACTCCTAACCAGCATACAGCCGGACCACTAACGGAATGCTGCCAGCAGACGACCAGAGATAGGAACATGGAGCGGGATGAGGGATCACCAACACGGACACGGAAGGTAAGGTGGCGGGGAATAAGCCACCAACCGCACCATTAACAGTGATCCCCAAAACGCTCTCCCTCCGGAGAACGCGCATGCAGGCCAAAAGCAGATGGCGCTGCATGCTGCACCCTCTTTTGAAGGTGTGCAACCGCACACCAAACAAACAGTGCAAAAAAAAGTAAGGGGACGCCAAGACAGAACACGGTGAAGAGATAGCGGGGAAAGGCCTGTCACCGCGCCGACAGCGGCGAAAAACCCCAAAAAGCTCTACCTCCGGAGAACGCGCATGCACCCCACAAATGTATGTCGAAGCATGCTGCACCCTCTTCCGAATGTGGTACCAGGTGAGGAGCCATTGTGGTCATACTGTCACAGCTGAAGATGGGGAAAACCCTCAGCCGTGCGATGCCAGAAGATGTTAATGGATACTCAGCCAGCACAACAGAAATAGGGAGCAGGTCACCTCCTATTGCGTCCCTAATCTGACCCTAACTCCTAACCATATGAGTCAACCCTGATGGTAGGAGGGCTCATACACCGGAACCTAATAGTCCCTGCTAGCCCTCAGGGTGGCCCTGGACTAGGAGCTGGGTAGACAACCTGTTCCTCCTGGACATCTAAAGTGGCCAAGCTATAAAGAAAGGGGAACAAAAACAGTCATATGGCAATGGCAGGTAAGTGCAACCAGTACCACACCTACCTGCCACAGACACAGAGCCTGGAACCCAAGTATAAGTGCTGCTGTCCACAACAACACAAGAGACAGAGCACACACACCACACAGAAAGCCAGGAAACCATACGCTGCAATAAATAAGCATAACACACAAACACATCCTCATAACATTGTGTATCACATTTTATGACCACAAGAGTGGCCCTCACTGGCAGATGGTATATGGGACCAGGAGAGTGCCTCCAGCTTACTACAAGGCTGGAGTACCCCTCAGACATCAGGTCTTAACTGAGGCTTTATAGCCCATGTAGTCACACCCACAATCAGACACACCCAGTGCACACACACTAGGAAGGAAGTTAGCCCTTCCAACACCAGGGAAGGGAAGACATCAACTTAAAGGGGAAGTGCACACAACTCAAACCCTGTGTACACCAAACATACAAAATGCATACATACACACACACCCAGCCAGGTGTAACCGCATGCACTTGACCAGCGGCAACCACACGTGAGGCAACATACCAGCAGCCCTCACCATGTGGTTGACACTAAAACCAAACCGCAGGCAACTGCCTGCGGATCCTGAGTCACGACCATGACCATGGTCGTGACAGAAACGTGGTGGGAGCGCCATGTAGACCAAAGGGTAATACCTTGTACTGATACAGCCATTTTTTCCTTGGCAGCCTCCGTCAAGGGTACCTGCCAGTACCCTTTGGTGACGTCCAACACAGAAAGATACTGGCTTGGCCTAACTTCTCAATAAGCTCAACCGCCTCCCCTTAGAACCCTGGTCGTGGGCTGTCTTCCGTACAGGTTTCCCTATTTTTCCAGGGTTTGAGCAGATTCACATGGTACACCTGCTCCAGCATTCGCCTCCCTGGCTGGTGTACCTTGCAATCTACCTCTCCAATTTTTTAAAGTACCTCGTAGGGCCCCTGCCACCTAGCTAGGAACTTACTGTCTATAGTCGGTACCAGAACCAACCCCCGATCACTCGGGTTAAAGTTCCGGACCCCCACCTGCCGATTATAGACCCTACTCTGGGCTCGCTCTGCTGCCTCCATATGCTCCCTAACCAGAGGTAATACTGTTTCCATCCGTCCTTGCATCTGGGTGATGTACTCAACAACACTTTTGTGCGGTGTGGGTTAGTGTTCCCACACCTCTTTGGCGACGTCCAACAGACTGCGAGGGTGTCTGCCATATAACAGTTCGAAGGGCGAGAACCCAGTAGAAGCCTGGGGCACTTCTCGCACTGCTAACATGAGATAGGGCAGAAGAAGGTCCTTAGACACCGCTCTTTTTAACATATTTTTTAATGTTTGATTAAACCTCTCTACCAGGCCATCAGTTTGCGGATGATACACGGATGTCTGTATCTGTTTTATGTGGAGCAACTTACAGAGTTCCCTCATGACCTTGGACATAAACGGGGTCCCTTGGTCAGTCAGAACCTCCTTAGGCAGACCCACTCGAGAAAACATCTCCATTAAGTCCTTAGCTATGGAGTTTGGCTGATGTATGACGCAGTGGCACCGCCTCCAGGTACCGAGTGCCGTAGTCAAGGATGACCAAGATGTGTTGGTGCCCTCTAGCAGACTTCGGTACTGGGCCTATGAGATCCATAGCGATCCGCTCGAATGGAACCTCAATAATCAAGAGAGGGACCAGTGGACTAAGGAAATGTGGCTGGGGGCTGGTTATCTGGCAGTTTGGGCATGACTTGCAATAGTATTCCACCTCTCAGTTCACACTGGGACCGTAGAACCGCTGTAAAATCCGGTTTTGCGTATTCTGCTGGCCCAGGTGTCCCCCAAGAACATGTTCATGGGCTAACTCCAACACGAGCTTGCGATATGCCTTGGGCACCACCAACTGTTCAATATGCTCACCCCGTATTTGATTTACCCGGTACAGCATCTCCTGTTCAACCACAAAACAGGGGAACATAGACTCGGCCCCCGGATGTTGCGGCTCACCCTCAACTACTACCACATTCTCCCAGCCTCAGGATAGAGTCGGGTCCTGGTGCTGTGCTGTACCAAAATTATCTCCGGAGATGTTGAGCTCTGCCAATTCTGGACCCGGCGTCAAGTCCTCCACGTCTCCCACCATCACACTTAGTGGGGTTGTCTCCCCCTCTTCCACTGAAGTGGCGGTCACCCCTACCTCTGGCCCTTCGGACTCAGGTTCCCAGGGTTCTCTGAGCCGAGTTCATACTGTAATTTTGTGGCGAGTCCACCTGCCGGCCACCATTGATAGCTAGACCAGGGCGGTGGGATAGTCCTTTAAGTCTCCATGAATACACACTAAGCCGACCTTTCAGCCAGTATACTCTACCCGGGACACCAGGCTCCCTGAATCCAGCAGAGCCACCGCCAGAGTGTCTCCCACTTCCACCTGGCTGATCCAGTGCTGGAGGGATTACGGCAAAGCCCTCCAGTACACATCCGCCAAGAGACAGTCCAGCATAGCAGTAGGGGTAAGTACGTCAGGCTGCAGCCATTTTTGCAAACGGTGTAACAGGTCATAATACTGCGGTCTGGCGGCTTCAGCCAGGTTAAATTCCCACTGATGCACTCGTGGGGTCCGGACCAACACATTCACCCCCAGTCAGGCCAGGATTTCACCTTTTACTGTCAGGTAGTCGGCAGCTTGATCATCGGGGAGATGATGGGGTCCTTGCTGGGGTCCAGACACCAGGAACGGAGAGACGACCTCAGCCCACTGGTCTCGGGGTACCTTTTCCCTCACGGCCACCTTTTCGAACACCGCCAGATAGGTCTCGACGTCATCCGAAGGGGTCATCTTAGGGATCACCGCAAGGACAGTTTTCCGGGCATCGTGGACGTTCAGGGATTCTCCTGCCGCTTGAAATTCCATCACATGTTGCAATAGCAGCTGGTTCGTTTCCTGCTGCTGCAAGTTAGCCTCCACGAGGCCCTTCACGACCGCCACGACCTGACATTTTGTCAGGGGACACGGGTCGTAACCTTGCTGGCTTAATGTAGGACATGCACTTGTGCCGGGGAAAACTAAAACTTTTCAGCCTTCAGGCCTGCCTCACTGCGTTTGCCTGCATCCGACACCAATTGTGGGGATTCACTCTGGTAGGCAGATTAGCAGACGCAGTACAGAGTCAAAACAAAGTCTTTGACTTAAACAGTGCAGTGTTTATTCACACATTAGAAAAATGACAGTTCGCCGTCTTGGTGATTCACTCATTCACACCATGGCAAGTCCACAGAACAAAAAACATTCACCTTGTCAGCGGTTTTGGCAGTAGCAGTCCCCAACAGGCTTTAGGGCCTGCTTACCAGCAATGCAGCTCTCAGCCCTTTAGTACGGCACACATTATGCAGATCCCAAAACCACAGACACTCCACAGATTCACTGTGAAATGGAGGATAATCCACACCCAGCTGAGACTGCTGGCTGGGTTTTATATCCCTAACCAAAACCCGACCTGGAATGTGGGGTACAGCCACCCACCCTGCACTTTGGCTGCTCCCAGTAAGAGCCGGCCCGGATCGGCTTTACAGCCACACTAAATAACCAATAGTGTCAGTCAGCACTGGCTTCCGCTGACACTTAAAATTACTGTCTCTTACCTCACCGAGGCCAGGAAGCTCTGTGACACATATCTTCCGTCAATGACGGCCCCTTGCGCTTTCCTACAATGGTTATAAAGGAAAATAATAGCATTCTTTATATAGAATGCTTACTAAAATATTGCATGATGGGTTAAAAAAAAATAAAAAATTATTCACTTCATCCTCTTGTTCGCGCAGCCGGCATCATCTTCTTTCTTCATCTTTCAGGACCTGCAAAAGAACCTTTCATGACGTAATGTCGTCAGCGCAGGTCCTGCTGAATGAAGATAGAAGATCCTGGTGAGCGCGCTTATGCCACCAAAGTCCCTTTGCAGGTCTGCGTGAACAAGAAGATCAGGTGAGTTCATTTTATTTATTTTTTTAACCCCTCAAGCAACATTTTAGTAAGCATTCTGTATTAAGAATGCTATTATTTTCCTTTATAACCATGTTATAAAGGAAAATATTAAAATATACAGAATACCTAACCCAAACCCAGTGAAGAAGTCCGGATTCGGGTCTGGGTACCGCATTCTGTTTTTTATCACGCGTGTGCAAAATGCATTGCACTCGCGTGGAAAAAACTGAACCACGCAATGCAATCGCAGTCAAAACTGACTGAAATTGCGTGCGCACTCGCACGGGTTTCCCGCAATGCACACGTGATGCATCCGGAGCAAATCCAGGATGCCCGTGTGAAAGAGGCCTTACTCCAGTGCACTTTTTTTAATAATAATGGCGTAGAAAATCCTGATATTGGTAAATCTTCCCCAGTGATGTCACAGTACAGAGATAAGCACAGTGATGTCACTTTACAGGAATAATGAGCACAGTGATGTCACAGATAATCTAATCAGTAATGAATTATCCAAACAGCAATGCAGGTAAAATTCACACAGTAATGGCACAGCAGGGGTAGCCATAGGAGTCAATAATAAAATGTTGAATGGGGAAACAATTTTCTATGGCAATTTACATACATTTAACCGCTAACTGCACCATTTGAGCAGAGATGGGCCCTCTTAGTTGTTGGGCGCCAAAGCAGCTGCTATGCCTGCTATACTGGTAGTTACACCCATGCATCAGATATCAGCATAAGGGACCTGACATTCGGTGAAGTAGCCAAATCGAATTTTTGATAATTTCGCTCATAATTTCTGAAATAATGAGAAAAGCAGCTATAAACTATATTTAGAAAACATTGGAGGTGCTACATCTAGACCAGTACAGTAAATCCTGCATTCAGTTGATAAGTATATAAAGCAGAGTTGGACAAACATCAACAGAACTAATTTTGCTGCTGAATATACTGTAAGAATATCATTAGTGGTTGTTTGTCAGAGCAGGGTCAGGCAGCTTGTCACTATATCATTTTATTTGCCCATACCTCTTAAGGCAGTTCTCAACCCATAGTTTCCATTGCTGCATCAGTATCTCTCAGTTTCATAACACTTTGACTACCGGAATTTTTTTTTTCTTTTGCTTGTCCCAGTTTGCAGTGTAAGCACCTGATGACGCATGTTCGGCTTATTCTTAGTCAGGGAGAGCTGTGCTAAGGAAGGGACAGACAGTGTAGGGAGTGATTTAAGAATATTTTTACCACCAAAACTTTTCAGAGACCCAAAAGTCCTTTTAAGGACAACCTGCGCTAAATTGCTGAAACTCTACAGAACCAAAAGTCCTTCTTAGGACTATTGTGTGTGGCAGCAATATCTATTTTTAGCAGATCCTGCGCTAAATAGCATACAATAGTTAGGCCACTGCAGACAGCGACATTAGCTGTGCCACATCTCCAGTGTAAAGTGTGCGCATCCAAAAAATATCTGTAGACTGTGTCCGCTGTGGACAGTGACATTAGCTGCGCCACATCTCCAGTGTAAAGTGTGCGCATCCCAAAAATATCTGACATCCAATGTACTTTTTCCATAGATGGTGTTCACTTCTGACAGTGACATTACCAGGGCCACATCTTGACATCCAGTGTACTTTTTGACATAGATGCTGCGGACAGTGACATTACCGGTGGTACCTCTCCTATATAACGCTTTCTCATCCCAAATACTTGTGACATTCCCTGTAATTTTTCATTAGCCGCTGGTGACAGAATTGACATTATCTGTTGGATATCTCCTGTGTGACGTTTCAACATCCCAAGTACCTTTTTAAATTTGTTTGCGCATACTCTTCCAAATTCTAAGCTACTGTACGTGTGACGGACTTTCAATCATATATAACATTTAATATGAAGAAGGCCAGCAGTAAGGGACGGGGCAGTTGCCGTGATGCTTATGGTGCACGCAGAGGCCGTGGCTCTGTGCGCGGTAAAACTGTGTCTGCTGCCAGAGCACAAGAAAAATCATCCATTATACCTAGCTTCATGTCACAGTTTGCAGGGTGGTGCAGGGCACCACTCTTGAAGTCAGACCAGTTCAACCAGGTGGTTGGTTGGATTGCAGCAGATAATGCTTCCAGTCGGTTAAGCACCACCCTGTCTTCCACCAAGTCCAGTGTCAGTAGCCAGGAGTATGCTCAACCCAATCTTCACCCTGATCCTACTTCCTCCCACCATGGAGAGTCTGGGCAAACAAGTGATCCCACACTCAGATATTCAGAGGAGCTCTTTTCAGCGCCATTCCTTGATTTGGTCCTCTCGCCAAGCACGCTTGAAGAGGGACATATCTTGTGCCCTGATTCCCAAACTCTTGAGCATACACAATCACAAGAAGATGACGGTGGGGAACGGCAACTACTGTTTAATGAGGTGGATGATGATGAGACACAGTTGCAAATAACTCAACGACAATTACTGTCTCAAGAGGTTGATGAAGAGGATGAGACACAGTTGCCAATCACTGAGGTAGTGGATAGGTCAACAAGTCAGGAGGATGAGCAGAGTGAGGATGTGGAAGAGGAGGTGGTGGACAATTAAGTCACTGACCCAACCTGTGAAGGTAGAAAGCTGGGCGAGGACAGCAGTACAGAGGGGGAGGGATCTGCTGCATCGCAACAGGATGGCAAGGCAAGGGAGAAGACAGGCCACACCAAACAGGCCCGCAACTGTTCCCCGGAGCACCCCCTTGCAGAAATCTTCCTTGCCAAGGGATAGGTGTTCTGCAGTCTGGCTTTCTTGAGGAAAGTGCGGACAACAAAATAATTAATAATTTGCAACCTGTGCCATACAAAAATGAGCAGGGGCGTGAACACTAGCAACCTCACCACCACCAGCATGATCCGCCTTACACCAACATGTGTCCCGTAACATCACACGTGCCCTAACCAATGCAGTTACTTGGAAGGTCCACTTAACCACGGACACATGGGCAAGTGCATTCAGCCAGGGATACTACATTTCCCTGACGGCACACTGGGTGAATGTTGTGGAGCGAGTAATGCCCTGGGATGGCACAGGTGCTACCGACGCCAAGGATTGCAGGCCCCATGTTCATCAGGATTTCAGCCAGCACCTACGTTAGTGGCTCCAACCTCCACTTCTCCTCCTCCGCCTCCTTCTCCACTTCCACCTCTGAATTATCCGTGTGCAGCACCAGTCAGTCATCAGTCGGTAGCTGGACGTTCCACATGTTAGCCAGGCTTTGTGAGCAGCAGAGGGCAGTAGTGGAATACCAGCTGCAACATGGTCATCGCCTTTCCAGTCAGCTTCCGCTATTCACAAGCGAGGAGTGGGCATGGATGTCTGACCTCTGTGAGGTTTTAGGAAACTTTGATGAATCAACACAGATGGTGAGCTGCGATAACGCTATTATCAGCATAACCATCACACTTCTGTGTCTACTCAAACGCTCGCTGCTCACAATTAAGGAAGACGCTTTGCATGTCGAAGAGGTGGAAGACATTACACAGGGTGATAGCCAGACCACCCTCAGTTCGTCTTCTCAGCGCGAATTGGACGATAAAGAAGAGGAGGAGGAGGAGGAGGAGGAGCAGGAGACTTGCCTCTGCTACAGAGGGCATTACATGTGGAAGTTTAATTCTATCTGATCAGTGTGGGTAGGCAGAAGAGGAAGAGGATGAGGAGATTGAGAGTGATCCTCCTAAAGACAACAGCGAAGTCTTGCCTGTTGGTACTCTGGCACACATGGCTGACTTGATGTTAGGCTTCCTTTCCTGCAACCCGCGCGTTCTTTGCATTTTAAACAACACGGATAACTGGTCGTTCACCCTTCTCGACCCCCGCTACAAAGAGAACTTCTCATCTCTCATTTCTCTGGTGGAGAGGACGAGCAAAATCAATTGAAAAAATACTCCAAAAATTTCCATCTGACAATGCTGGCGGCAGAGTCTGTAGTTTCTTGGCCAACCGAGTGGGGCGAGACAAGGGGAGCTAACAGCAGTTCCAACAGAGGCAGGGCAACATTCTCCAAAGCCTGGGACAGTTGCATGACATCCCGCCAGTACCCTCACCCTGATGCGCTGCCTAGTGTCACAAGTGTATAATGTATTACTGTACAGCAGCGGCGGCATGAAGCGCTCGGCGTCATAGCAACCATAGCAAGGAAATTTTTGGAGTATTTTTTCAATTGATTTTGCTCGGCATACCACGGACCGCTCTCGGCCGCGGAACATGGCCGTGTGCATTCGGGCTGAGTCTGTGTATATTTATATTGTTGTGTTTTCACTATTGTTAAAGTAAAGTTTCTGTTCTTGCAAATAAAGCTGGTGTCAGTGTCGCTTTTCTTGTCTGTGACTTCTCTGTATCTTAGAGAGCTCACCCCGGTACATGGCTTACAACTTGGCATAGTCGGCAGGATACAGCGACCGTTATGGACGGGAACGCGGCGGCAGATCGTCCCCCGGCGCCATTGGTGCCGGATCAGGACCCAGTCCAGGGTGCACAGGCGCAAGTCCAACTTGCCCCCCAAAATATGGCTACCCCAGTAGAATACATCCCTGTAGGGGCACTGCTGTGTCATCTGCCAAAGTATGATGGTAGAAACATGACATTGCAGGACTGGACTGAAAGGGTGCGAAGTGTGGTTAAAATGTGTAACCTGACCCCTGAACTGCAGGCCGAGGTTGCGTTGGGAGCCCTAGAGGGTGACGTCAGGCGGACAGTGATGGTAAGGCCTAACTCCAAGAGAGATACCCTAGAAAAGATATTCTCCCTGCTAGAGAGAGCCCAAGGGGGGCAGGCCAAAGTGGTACAGTTACGGAGTCACTTCTTTAACCGACCCCAGCGAGAGGGCGAGACCCTGATGCAATATTCCAATGCTCTACAGGAGACGCTGAATGAGATACAACGACGAGACCCTGAGGCCATGGGCGCCTTCCTTGAGGTGGATCGGCTTCTACGATATCAGTTCATAGTGGGGCTCTCCAATAAATTCTTACAAGATAAATTAAGAGATGACCCGAACAAAGGCCGATATAACATTCTACAGTGTCTACTTAGCCGCCGTAGAGAGAGAGGAAGAGCCCATACCTGCGGCACAAGAGTGGTGAATAGCACACATGTTACAAGGGACCGGTCGGGATCTTAAGAATCCTTAAAGTATGTGGTCCAGGCCCTGTGGGTGGAATTGAAAGAGCTTCGGCTGGAAGTGTCCCAGATAAAGGCAGAACTATCCCGGCGTCTGGAAACGGTCCCCACACCTCGTGCCACTCCACCCAGAACTACCCCAAAGAGGGCCCCTCTGTTGGGCTTGCCAAAAGTACGGCCATATGGCCAGAGAGTGCTAAGAACAGGTAGCGTCTGAGCCGACGTTAAACTTCCGACCGCTGCAGTAGCTGGGCGTCCTGCGGCGGTGCACCAGGAGTTAAGCCCTCTGTGTGAAGAACGAGACTTATATGCCAGAAGCCCCGTATTAGAAGCCGAGTTGGAAGGCTGAAAGGTCTGCTGCCTAGATGATACAGGGTCAGAGCATACCCTAATGCCTCTGGAGTTCTTCGAGAGGCACTTCGGGCATATGATGGATACCGAAGATGAGAGCGTCATCAGGCTGATGGCTGCCGATAATAGAGAGATGGATGTCCGAGGGATAGTCTGGATGTGGGTCCAACTGTTTAGGCAAGACATCGGCAAGAAAGGGGTCATGCTTGTGGACCATTCGTCCCGGAAAGCTGTAGCCTGCAAAAGAGTAACCTGTCCGGTCGGGCCATTGGAGACGTGAGGGTGCTCCGGAGGACCCCGCTGAAGATCCCACCTCGACAAGAGCGAATATTGATGCTGCCAGTGGGGGCTGGACGACGATTGAATGGACTGGAGGTCCTAATCGAACCCGCTTATCAAGAAGAAACGCAGATTCGCCCACTGGTAGCCCGGGCCGTCTCCGTTGCGAAGAATGGATGTTTGCCTATACGCTGCTGTAATGGTGAGGACTGCGAGTTAACCGTCCCCGTAAACACCCTGCTGGCCAAAGTTTATGTGCCTGAAGGGGGTATCGCTCGACGAAGGGGCTTCACTCTGCAGCCGGATAGGAGATCAGCCTGGACCTATGCCGTGGATATCCATTCAAGGGAAACCCCGACAGCCGAGTGGAACGGTCAAGTGATCATGGCCCGTATGGGGGTGGACCGCAGAACCCTGACCCCAGGGAAACAAAAGCTGCTGGAAGACACACTCTGGGAATTTCAGGAGGCCTTCTCAAGACATGATGAGGACTTTGGGTGTGCTACTGCTATTGAACATGAAATCCCAACCGGCGATGCTGCGCCGATCAGGGAACGTAACCGGCAGATCCCACCTAAGCTGTATCAGGAGGTGAAAGATATGGTTGCCAGCATGTTGGAGAACCAGGTGATCCAGGAGAATCAAAGTCCGTGGGCTGCTCCGGTAGTCTTGGTGCAGAAGAAAGACAGGAGTCTCCGGTTCTGCGTGGATTAATGGAAGCTGAATGCTCAGACTGTCTGGGATGCCTACACCCTTCCGCGGATTGAGGAGTCATTATCAGCCCTAAGCCAAGCAAAGTTCTTCTTAACTCTTGACCTGGCTAGTGGGTACTGGCAGGTGCCGGTGGCCAAGAAGGACAAAGCCAAGACGGCCTTCATTCTACCTATGGGACTCTACAAGTTCAACCGGATGCTCTGGATACCTGGATGACATAGTAGTGTTCGGGGCTTCCTTTGAAGATCACCTCCAGAAGCTGCGACAAATCTTGGGACGGCTACGAGACCATGGGCTCAAGATCAAGCCAAAAAAATGCCAGCTGTTCCGAAAGCAGATAGAGTACATGTGGTCACCCAGCAGGGGGTAAAACCAGCCCCCAGCAAGGTGGAGGCCGTTCAGAAGTGGCCCCGGCCAAGTATGCTACGGGAGGTAAGGGCGTTCGTTAGACTGGCCGGCTACTACAGAAGGTTTATTCCCAAATTCGTTCATCTGGTGGGCCCGTTAAACGAGTTGCTAAGGGGCACGGCTGGGGGCCTGAAGAAACGCCCCGACAACTGGGGGCCCCGGCAACAAAAGGCCTTTGAAGCGGTGAAAGAGGCGCTGACCAATGCCCCGATCCTGGCTTAGGCGCGGTTTGTTACCCCATTCCTGCTGTATACTGATGGATGTCTACATGGTGTGGGGGCTGTATTGTCCCAAGTCTAGGATGGACGGGAGAGAGTCATCGCCTATGGAAGCCGGTCCCTAAGAGAGTCAGAACGCAACCCTGATAACTATAGCTCCTTTAACCGCCTCCGGACCGCCTAACACAGGATCGTGGTCCAGAGGCGTCTGTCTCAGGCAGAGTCATGCATTAGCGCGTCAGCTCGCGAGACGTGAGATGACGCTCACAGCCGGCCCGCGCATGCGCATCGCGGGCCGGCAATGTTAGAGGAGTATTACATCATCAGCCTACCAGCCAATGATCGTTGCTGGCAGGCTGATGATTTTCAAAAAAATGAATCAAAAGCCATTTAACACTTTATATTTATATATATAAGGTGTTAAATGGCTTCTCTGCTCCTCTGCTGGACCTTTTGGTGGGTTGGTTCCAGCAGAGGAGCAGACATCACAGTAAGTACACACCAAACACCACACATAGCCCCAGATCACCCCCCATCACCCCAATTAACCCCTTGATCACCCCTTGATCGCCCCTGTCAATCACCTAGTGCAGGGCTGGCCAACCTGCGGCTCTCCAGCTGTTGTAAAACTACAACTCCCAGCATGCCCAGTCTGCCTACAGGTATCAGCCTACAGCAGGATATGGTGGGAGTTGTAGTTTTACAACAGCTGGAGAGCCGCAGGTTGGCCAGCCCTGACCTAGTGAAAGGGAAAAAGTGATCAGTGTAAACTGTCCCTTTTTTTTTTTCACTGGTCTTGACTGTTAGGTTTTAGGATAGTTTAGGCCCCTTGGTTAGGTAGTAAGCGATCGTTTAGCGCCCAGCCCACCGCACCGCAGTCACTTATTCGCTGATTAGCCTATCGCTAATCAGCATTTGTACTTTTATAGTATCTGTAAGTGATCAAAACTGATCCCAATTAGATCTACAATAGTATTAGTGTCACCTTAGTTCGCCCTCCACCCAAAACGCAGTGTTTGCCCGATCAGGCCTGATCAGTCGCCCACACGTGCGTTCACCCACGCACCCCGCTGCAGTGACAAAAAATGTTTGGGGGGGATCACTGCACAATCACTTCACAAGCGCTGTGGCGATAAAAAAAAAATCTGTTTTGATATTTTTTATCAATCGCAGTGGCCTCCGGTACTTCGCTAGCCTCCCATTTGTAAGACAGGCTTGCTTTTTTTCTTGGGTAGTCTCAGGGAATACCCCCTAAATTTAGTAGTCCAAATGTCAAATAAGGGGTATTCTTCGGAAGAGGCCTACAGGCTTCTGACCCAGTCGGATGAGGAATGGGAACCCTCATCTGACGAATCCACCGGGTCAGAATATGAACCTGTAGAAAGCAGTGGCAGTCTGACCCAAAGTTCAGACGAGGAGGTTGAGGTCCCTGATACCACCAGGCGTACCCGGCCCTGTGTTGCTACACCACAGGTTGCGCAGGATCCGCTTCAAGGGCAGCAGAGTGTGGCTGGCGCTGTCAGATTACGCGGTGAGGCATACACCAGCAGCGCAGCCCACCCTGGACCTAGTACCAGCACTGTCGTACAACATGGTGAAGTGGCGAGCACCAGAAGGGCAGTTGAAGCTGGTACGGTAGCACGTGCAGTAGTTACCCCATCGCAGCCACCGCACAGACAGGCCCGTAGAGCCCCTAGAGTTCCTGAGGTGCTGGCAAACCCTGATTGGCAGTCCCCAACTATAGCCGCACCATTAGTTCCCCCTTTCACTGCCCAGTCTGGAGTTCGGGTTGAGACAGCTCAGATCGGTTCGGCACTGGGATTTTATGAGCTGTTCTTGACTGCGGAGTTCTTGGCCTTCTCCTCAACATGGGTCTAACCAAAAAGCATGAATTGCAGACATATTGGTCCACGAATCCAATTTATCACATGCCCATGTTCTCTGCTGCCATGTCCAGGGCACGATTTGAGGACATCCTGCGTTTCCTGCACTTTTAGCGACAACACCACCTCCCGTCCTAGAGGCCAAAAGCTTTGGGCCGGCTCCACAAAATTCGCCCCCTCATAGACCACTTCAACAACAAATTTGCAGATTTGTATACCCCTGAGCAAAATATTCCCATAGACGAGTCCCTATTTTACCGGGCGCCTTGGCTTCAAACAATACATCCCAAGCAAGCGCGCCCGGTATGGGGTCAAATTGTATAAGCTCTGTGAAAGGGCCACAGGCTATACCCACAAATTTCGGATCTATGAGGGTAAAGATCAGACCCTGGAGCCGGTCGGTTGCCCTGACTACCTGGGGAGCAGTGGGAAGACAGTCTGGGACTTGGTGTCACCCTTATTTGGCAAGGGGTACCATCTTTATGTGGACAATTTCTACACAAGTGTGCCCCTCTTCAGGCATTTGTTCCTAGAACAGATTGGCTGCTGTGGCACCGCGGGACCTAGTCGCCGGGGCTTCCCCCAACGTCTCATTACCACCCGTTTTGCAAGGGGGGAGAGGGCTGCCTTGTGTAACGAAGAACTGCTCGCGGTGAAATGGAGAGACAAGCGTGACGTTTACATGCTCTCGTCCATTCACGCAGACACGACAATACAAATAGAACGAGCAACCAGTGTTATTGAAAAGCCCCTCTGTGTCCACGACTATAATTCACTCATGGGAGGGGTGGACTTCAATGACCAGATGTTGGCTCCTTATTTAGTTTCCCGACACATCAGACGCTGGTATCAGAAGGTGTCTGCATATTTGATTCAATTGGCTGTATATAATAGTTTTGTTCTCTACAGTAAGGCTAGGAGAACAGGATCCTTCCTCAAATTTCAGGAAGAGATCATTGAGAACCTCCTGTATCCAGGAGGTTCCTTGGCCCCAACCACCAGTGTAGTGAGTCGTCTACACGAGCGACATTTCCCCAATGTTGTTGCTGGTACCCCAACCCAACCGTCACCCCGAAAAAGATGTTGTGTCTGTAGCAGGAGTGGAATAAGGCGTAAAACCTCTCCTTTCACCTGGGACAAAGTGCATAATGTAAATTCCCATTACCCGTATGCTCAATATAAGGAGAATAGCAGAAACTCCTAATGCTGGCCATACATGTAATGATTGCGGAGACCCTCAAATGCCAGGGCAGTACCAATACCCCACAAATGACCCCATTTTGGAAAGAAGACACCCCAATGTATTCACTGAGGGGCATATTGAGTCCATGAAAGATTGAAATTTTTGCCCCAAAAAGGGAGACTTTATAAGAAAAGGGAGACTTTATAAGGAAAAAATAAAATCAATTTCCGCTAACTTGTGCGCAAACATTTTTTTTCTATGAACTCGCCATGCACCTCATTGAATACCTTGGGGTGTCTTCTTTCCAAAATGGGGTCACATGTGGGGTATCTATACTGCCCTGGCATTTTAGGGGCCCTAAAGCGTGAGAAGAAGTCTGGGAACCAAATGTCTAAAAATGCCCTCCTAAAAGTAATTTGGGCCCCTTTGCGCATCTAGGCTGCAAAAAAAGTGTCACACATGTGGTATCGCCGTACTCAGGAGAAGTTGGGCAATGTGTTTTGGTGTGTCATTTTACATATACCTATGCTGGGTGAGATAAATATCTTGGTAAATTGCCAACTTTGTATAAAAAAATGGGAAAAGTTGTCTTTTGCCGAGATATTTCTCTCACCCAGCATGGGTATATGTAAAAAGACACCCCAAAACACATTGTCCTACTTCTTCTGAGTACGGCGATACCACATGTGTGACACTTTTTTGCAGCCTAGGTGGGCAAAGGGGCCCACATTCCAAAGAGCACCTTTAGGATTTCACAGGGCATTTTTTACACATTTTGATTTCAAACTACTTCTCACGCATTAGGGCCCCTAAAATTCCAGGGCAGTATAACTACCCCACAAGTGACCCTATTTTGGGAAGAAGACACTCCAAGGTATTCCGTGAGGGGCATGTTGAGTTGGAAGAATTTTTTATTTTTTGTCACAAGTTAGCGGAAAATGATGTTTTGTTTTTTTCTTACAAAGTCTCATATTTCACTTACTTGTAACAAAAAATAAAAACTTCCATGAACTCACTATGCCCATCACGAAATACCTTGGGGTGTCTTCTTTCCAAAATGGGGTCACTTGTGGGTTAGTTATGCTGCCCTGGCATTTTAGGGGCCCTAATGCGTGAGAAGTAGTTTGAAATCAAAATGTGCAAAAAATGCCCTGTGAAATACTAAAGGTGCTCTTTGGAATGTGGGCCCCTTTGCCCACCTAGGCTGCAAAAAAGTGTCACACATGTGATATCGCCGTACTCAGGAGAAGTTGGGCAATGTGTTTTGGGGTGTCATTTTACATATACCCATGCTGGGTGAGATAAATATCTCGGTCAAATGCCAACTTTTCCTATTTTTTTATACAAAGTTGGCATTTGACCGAGATATTTATCTCACCCAGCATGGGTATATGTAAAATGACACCCCCAAAACACATTGCCCAACTTCCCCTGAGTACGGCGATACCACAAGTGTGACACTTTTTTGCAGCCTAGGCAAAGGGGCCCACATTCCAAAGAGCACCTTTAGGATTTAACATGGCATTTTATACACATTTGGATTCCAGACTTCTTCTCACGCATTAGGGCCCCTAAAATGCCAGGGCAGTATAACTACCCCACAAGTGACCCCATTTTGGAAAGAAGACACCCCAAGGTATTTCGTGATGGGCATAGTGAGTTCATGGAAGTTTTTATTTTTTGTCACAAGTTAGTGGAATATGAGACTTTGTAAGGAAAAAATAAATAAAAAATCATCATTTTCCGCTAACTTGCGACAAAAAATAAAAAGTTCTATGAACTTACTATGCTCATCAGCGAATACCTTAGGGTGTCTGCTTAGGGTTATTTGTGGGGTTTTTCTACTGTCTGGGCATTGTAGAACCTCAGGAAACATGACAGGTGCTCAGAAAGTCAGAGCTGCTTCAAAAAGCGGAAATTCACATGTTTGTAAACGCTAAGTTTTACCCAAACCATTTTTTTTTACCGAAACATTTTTTTTATCAAAGACATGTAGAACAATAAATTTTGAGAAAAATTTATATATAGATGTAATTTTTTTGGAAAAATTTTGCAACTGAAAGTGAAAAATGTCATTGTTTTGCAAAAGTTTCAGTAAATTTCGATTAATAACAAAAAAAGTAAAAATGTCAGCAGCAATTAAATACCACCAAATGAAAGCTCTGTTAGTGAGAAGAAAAGGAGGTAAAATTCATTTGGGTGGTAAGTTGCATGACCGAGCAATAAACGGTGAAAGTAGTGTAGTGCAGAATTGTAAAAAGTGGTCTGGTCATTAAGGGTGTTTAAGCTAGGGGAGCTGAGGTGGTTAAACTGGAACTACTGGCACTGGTGTGGGCCATGACCGAAAGGTTTGCAGAATATCTGACTGGTGCAGAAGTGACAGTGATGACGGACAACAACCCGTTGGCACACCTGGAGAATGCCAAGCTCGGTGCACTCGAGCAAAGATGGTTGGCCCGCCTCTCTAAGTACCAATACCGCATCAAGTTCCGGTCCGGAACGCTCGAGTCCCAGTAGGACAGTCGAGGATACTGAAACTCCTGACCTTGGTCGCTTACCTCTGTTCCCGAATGTGGCACATTCAAGTGGGGTGGCGTCTGGAATGATGCTAGTGCTGGGGAAAACGTTGACTGATTGGGAGAGAGTCCAGGATAATTGCCGAGATTTGTGGAAAGTGAAAGAATGGGTTCGGAGCAAAATCTGGCCTTGGCCAGAAGAACGAGCCCGTCTGACCCCAGAGGGTCAGAAGTTGTTAAGGCAGTGGGACAAGCTGACAATTACCCAGGACCTCCTGTGCCGGATCATAAACTTACAGTCAGAGCTTCAGTATCGGCAACAGATTGTCATTCCCATGTCATTGGGACCAGAGGCCGCCAGTGACTCTGATTGGTATTCCAGGCCAGGTAATATGCACTCGAACTTATCGCAAACCCATATCTGGAAATACAGTATTAAGAGCCAACAGTCATCATCCACTCCATACAATAAAGGCTATTCCACTGGGTGAGATGATAAGAGCCATACACAATTGCAGTAAAGACTGATTTTTATGAAGAGATACAAATAATCACTGATAGATTAAGGGAAAGAGGATACCCACTGTGGATGACTCAAAGAGCAAAAAATATAGCAGAAAGAAAAAAAAAGCAGGATTTGTTGTTTGGAACCCCCTTGACTGATAAAAAATGTAATAGAAAACAAATGGACAAGAATAAATATAGTGAAAATAGGGAAGTAAAAGAAAATGAGATTAAATCATGCTACAAAGATAAATCCTCTAATATTCCAACACTTGTACTTACTTTTAGCAATCAATTTTCTTTGATAGAGAAAGCGGTCTCCAGATGTATTCCTATCCTGTATGAGGATCCAGTTATACAAAATACTGAGGGGAGGACATAGAGTGGTATCAAAAAGACCTATGTCACTGGCTGCCTCTCAATCTCCATCTCTTTTTAGTCAAAAATCGGAAGGACAATTGCGAATATGTTGGCTGCGATATACAGGTTTTACACGATACGGCAATTCCCCATGTAAAGCTTGCACTTATGTAACCCCAATTTTTTTTTTTTCAAGATTCTGATGGTATTAATAAATATCCGGTTAAAACTTACATTAACTGCAACACATCGGGAATTGTCTACATCATTGAATGCAAAGCATGTCAGTTAATATATGTAGGATGTTCAACCAGAAGGTTCAAAGTAAGGTTACTGGAGCACATTAATTATATAATAAATCCGGCATATGTAAACATCTCAAGTGCAGCAAAACACTTTATTATGGTCCATAATAGAAGTCTGTCATCATTCACAGCTTATGCCATAGAACGAGTGTTTCTGCCTGCAAGAGGTGGAGACCTAAAAAAACTTGTAAACCAAAGAGAAGCCTTCTGGATTCTAAAAATTGAAGTCCAGAAGCCCTGCAGGATCAAATTTGAGAAAAGAACTCATGTATATTTATTAATAGCTATTAACGATCACATCATGCTGCAACTTCAAGAAAATAAAAAATGTATTGTATAGCCTGAATGGTCAGAGTTAGATTGCAGCCAGCAAGTATTGAGGAGTGTTCACATGGAGCGTTTTTTCTGCTGCTCACTTATAATCATGTTTATTCACTTATTTATATATTTATTATCAATGCTATGTTACTCCTCAATTTTTGCTGGGTTTAATGTCATGAAATGTCTGTTCATAGGGGCTCATGTTAGATTTTAAACTTGTTTGGTACATTTAAATTTCTGCTAGCACTTTTGATTGTAACACCTGGGATGGCTTGCACCGCCCAGCTAGTTTAAGGGGGGAGGGATTTTCTATGTTCACTCCTATATATACTTCCTTAGAAATTTATTAATATGATTAAGAACCATCTGGTTCGAAACGCGTAGACCGTATTGGGGCTTGCACCTTGAGGATTTTTCACCGCTGTATATTTGGTTTTGTGGAATAAAACATTGTTAAGCACGAAAAATCGTGGTGCTGGATTTTTTCCTTTCAAGCCACCAGGGAAGCTCATGAAAAGGGAGCTAATTTTGGGAGCGACAAAACATTCAAGTGGCTCCAGCGGCTGGTATACTGTCCAGGTCTGGCCGACATGGTGGCCGCGGCATGTCTCAAGTGTCGATCCTGTGGGTTGAGTAAGAGTACTGAACAGCGGGCTCCTGTGCAGACCATCTGCACCTCAGCGCCCCTAGAACTTCTGATGATCGATTATGTACAGATTGGGTACTCTACCTCAGGACACTCGTATTGTCTAGTCATGACAGATCACTTTACCAAGTATGCAGTGGCTGTGCCCCCAGAGACCAAACCGCAGAGTCGGCCGCCGAAGCTGTCTGTAAACACTTTATACAAGTGTTCGGGTGTCCACGGAGGATACATTCTGACCAGGGAGCATGCTTTCAGGGTACTCTAATAAATGAACTGTACCAACTATATGGGATTGAACGCTCACGCACCACTCCATATCACCCACAAGGAAACGGAGCGTGCGAATGCTTCAATCGCACCTTGCTTCAGATGCTGCGGACTCTGGAAGTACCTACCTGAGTTGATGTGGGCCTAGAACAACAGAGTACACAGTACCACCGGATACTCTCCACATATGTCCTTGTTTGGACGAGCCGGACGGGAGATTGAAGATCTCCACATGCCCAACTCGATGGAGCCCCCAAGAGAAGTACCACCGCATGGGTGCAGAAGCACCGCCGCCAGCTGAGAGTGGTCCACAAGGTTGTGGGGGAGCGCCTGGGACAGGTGATACACCCTAATCCAAGACCAGTGCAGAAAGATGGGTGTGTCCCGGGTGATCGGGTGATGGTCAAAGCCAAACGGTCATCTGGGAAATTGGATGGACGGTGGGAGGAAGTTCCGTACATGGTGAAGAGAAGGGTAGACCACGCCATTCAGGTCTATGAGGTAGAGCCAGTAGGGACAGGGGGACCCTCACGGAACTTACACCGTAATATCTTGAGACGTTGCAATTTTGATGAGCTGGTGTGCGTGGAGGGGGTGCCTCCTCAAGCTCCGAGAAAGTCCCTCAGATGAGGAAGAGGAGGAATGGTGGGTTGTCCCTGCCCAGGTGTGACAGGTTTGCCACCCAGGTGCAATGCTGAACAGAAAACAGCTCCTCTATTGTCAAATATGCCTGATGTCCCCAGTACTTCTGAAACCTTCAATCTGAGAAGGTCAGCCAGGCCAAATGCTGGTGTGCCTCCATAGCGCTATGCTCAGGAAGAGTTTGTATGGGGAGAGTTGCCGAGGATGACATCTTCGAGTCGGGTGGCATGTGAGATTGTGCATAAACTCTGCCTGTAAATGTTTATGTCTAAATTGTATTGGAGCTGTCATTTGGCATTCCGGGCACTAGAGGCCACTGTTTTGCAGCACAGTCAGCACACTCTGGGATCTGCATATGCAAAGCAGATGATGACTCATGCTATCTGCTTCTGAAAACCAGGAAGTGCTGACCTGACATGGTGGAAGCAATGTTCTTTGAGAGACTGAATCCGATTCCATCCTGGCTTGCAGATGTCCGGGAGTGAATGGACATGCAGAGGAAGGAGATTAGCTGTTATTCCCTTACTGGATCTGGCTCTTTGAAAGAGAGATTTCTCCAGGAAGATTGCTCCAGGAAGACTCGCTGTACGAAGTGTACAGCGAGTGGGCAGAAGTCTTATAATCAAGGAAGGCCGCACGGTTGCTGAGAGGTTGGTGGCCATCCTGGATAAGTGGCATCCTCGGGCCCAGAATGGACGCAAGTCAGTACATCTGGTTACTGATTGTATTCTACTGTGTGGCGCCTGAAGTAACAGAGACTACCCTAAGCCTTATAGTAGTTAGATAGATCGGGTTATATGTTTTGCTAGGCCCTACTGTACTTGACTGCGGAGCAGTATTTGACTTGCAGGCTCTGCTGCGTCCACCACCGGCTAGGTGTGTCCTCTTTAGCGGCACGACACAACTTGCAGGCTCTGCTGTGTGCGCCATCAGGCTAGGCCTCCCTGTACAACATGATTATCATAGCGGTCAAGAACCGGTCAAGAGTTCTTCTCGGTCACATGACTTGCACGCCGCCTATGACGCCGTCGGTGCAGGCGCTTCTGATTGGTTGTTGCGCTGCTAGTGTAGTCTCGTGTGATTTGGCTATACCTTGCATAGTCGCGGCTGAATGACGTGCGCGGACATACGCAGTTGTCACTATGGGACGCTGTGGGTCACGCTTATTGCCACTGTGGATCATCCGATACAGGTGAGGTAGTTGGGCGTATGTTCACTTATTAGAAACTGCTGTGAGAGTTCACTGAGATTTGTTGCATTTGATGTGTGTTCGCCGACCTATTTGTCCATTGGCCCACCATTAATGTAGGAGTGTCTAATTTTTATTATTTATATGTGAGCATGTACACCTGTAACATATGCTTGACAAAGGCTATACTTAGCCGAAACGTTGCTTCCTTTGCACACTGTGCTTTAGAGTTTTGTACAATAAAGAATATTTGGTTGGATATGCTTTTAAGGGGTCCTATATATGTGTTAAAACTTCAGACTTTATTATTTACTTTTTTTTAAATACTCAGAGAGAACAATACTGTAGGATAGTTTAAAAACATCAGGCTACAGTTACGGACTAGAGTCAATTACTGAATATCTTTTTGTGGTCGCTGTCACTCGCTCTGCACTCTATTTGAGAGGTAATTTACCCCAACTCCACTGACGAAGCCGCCTCGCGGCAAAATATGTCGGGTGAGGTAGTGACAGTTTATAAATTTTAGGCAGGTTACAGTATAGGGCAAAACCAATAGCTAGTAGGGTCGCAATTACGGTCCAGCTTAGTAGATTCTGTATAAATGTCTGTAGGCTAACAGCTCGGTCTCCCTGTGTGTGAGATTGTATGAATGAATGATGGATGTCTGTTATATAGGGATATAAGAATATACCTCACCTATTTACAATAGGAACTCTTATATAAAGAACCTAAAGGGACACCAACAACTCACCATTGAGAACACACCTGGGAAGCTGTGGTGATATTATATATATAGACATAGCTACAGAGTATCTGTGAGGTAAATTACCTGTCAAATAGAGTGCAGAGCAAGTGACAGTGACCACAAAAAGATATTCAGTAATTGACTCTAGCCCGTAACTGTAGCCTGATATTTTTAAACTGCCCTACAGTCTTGTTCTCTCTGAGTATAAAAAAAAAATGTAAATAATAATAAGTTTGAAGTTTAAACACATATATAGACCCCTAAAAGGATTTTTTGTTCAGTTGACTTTGGTTTGATTTTAACACAGAGATACTAACAAGGATAGGCCCGTTTGCTGGTCACACTCGGGACAGGGGACAGCAGACTCTCCGGCGACTTGTGTCAGCTTGGGGGCTTCCTAACCAGAGCATGAACAATAATCTGTAATCCTTCATAACCTGTTCAGCAGGGATCGGATGTCCCCAAAATCTAGCTTATCATCTCTGGTATGATGAGGGTATCGCATAGACACCAGACATGGCATATCAACTTGCCTTCATCATCTTAAAATAAGGATCATGGAGCGTCCTGGACGTGTAGCGTTTGATATGCTAGAACTCGGAAAGATGAGATATGAATTATGAAGAAGGGCTGGGGTCTGTATCTTCACCAGGGCAACTGGGAAACTTTTATTTATCTTTTTGACATTTTCATACCTGTTTCCTAGTTTGCCAGGGGGCTGGCTGCATGGGTAATGTAGCTTGCCCCAGAGGGGCTGAGCCAGAAGTGGGAGTGAGAATCCCCCTCAGGCCTGCCCCTGGGGGAAAGGGAAAAAAATGCAATTCCTGGGATATTTGGTTTCACAAAGTGGGACATCCAATCGAATTGGTTTGTGCACCATTTCTCTACCTAAACCTCCTGAGAGGAAAGGACTTTTACCACACAAATATTAAGTATTAGAACTTTCTTTGTTTTCCCTTTATATTTTACAATTGTTTGCCATTTATGTATGTCTCTTGTTAATAATTTTTTGTAACCAAGTGCTGTCCATTTTTCATACATTAAACCTAAAAGTTTGATGGTTTGTCTTGCAACCTTAAGAACCTGTTAGCTTCATGAGTGTGTGTGCAGTCTGAGGCTGTCTGTTGTTTTTCCGTGAGGCTTTCTATCGTGTGGGTGTCTGTTTGCGAGCAGAACACTCAGGGGTATCCTGTTGACCTTATAACTGACAGGTGGTGGCAGTGAAAGTTTCATGTTAGGGTCCATTCACATGTCCACAATTTCGTTCCACATTTTGTGGAACAAAATTGCGGACCCATTCACTTCCGGGTCCGCAATTCTGTTCCCGAAAAAAATGGAACATGTCCTATTCTTGTCCGCAATTGCGGACAAGAATAGGCATATTCTATAGTGCCGACAATGTGCGGTCCACAAAATGCGGAACGCACATTGCCGCTGTCCATGTTTTGCGGATCCGCGGCTCCTTGGATCCGCAAAACACGTTGCGGACGTGTGAATGGACCCTTAGTACGTCAGGTGGCGATTTATGCTCAAATTATGGCCTGGCTTAGGGTGTAACAGCGTGTGACGGTGTGAGGCCAAACGGCCCAAAGGGCTTGGGCAACCCTTGTCACGTGATGCGGTGGGACGGTCTGGTCCCCAAAACTTGACAATGATCCATTAGGATTCTTGGCCCCAGTGATCCTCAAAGCAAGAAAAATACTGCAAGAATTAAGCAGACAGAAGTTAGGATGGGATAAACCCATATCTGAAAATTTGAGGCCAAGGTGGGAGAGTTGGATAAGAGACTTGCAAAACTTGAGAGAAGTTCAGATACCCAGATGTTTTTTTTTAGAAAGTACAGGAAAATAGAACTTCATCACTTTTCAGATGCCAGTAGTTATGGTTATGGTCAGTGCTCCTACAGCAGAGTGATAGGATACGAAAAGATACACTGTGTCCTGGTTATGGAAAAGGCCAAAGTTGCACCTACCAGTATTCAGACAATACCAAGACTTGAACTGACAGCAGCTGTTGTTTCAGCATCAGTAAGCAAGTTTCTGAAAGAAGAAGATTTACCTAGAAGTAGATGTAAATTGGCCAAAGTTCTAGAAGTTCAAAGAGATGAAGACAAACTAATAAGAAGAGTGTTGTTACAAATAGGAGACTCAAAACTCAAGTTGGAACGTCCTATACAGAAGTTAGTTGTTCTACTTGAGAGTGATAAAATACACTTGGAAGTTAAGAACATGATGGAAAATTCCTCAAATACATGTTTAAGTCCTACTACTGAGAACATAGAATTATAGGTAATTTTGGTGGAAGTGTAGCTGGCCAGCTAAGACCTGTCCTAGGTTGCTAGCATAGCTTATATGTTTATACAGCTAAACCTGCCAATAACCTAATACAGTTCCTATGTTTGTGTGTTAAAGACAAAAGCAGAGTTATTTACAGTGACTTCATGTTTGGATGTCATAAAACTGTTATATATTGTGTTCACAGAAGCAGAAAAGATAATATGCCTTTAAGATAAATTATATAATGTAAGGTAAGCTCAATGACACAGCAGAAACAACAGAAAGCATTGAGTTAAACTGTTGGTCAGGAGTTTTGACCAATCACAGCCAGCCTCACACAGCCCAGAAGTTTTGACCAAATACAGCCAGGATCACACACAGCTTGTGTGGGAAATTCCCCTAGCAGGAGCTGCTGGAATCACTATTCACCAGAGAGAGGAGCTGAACAGACACACGCTAAGAGCTATGTTTTATGGAAACAAGAGGTCAAATAGGTATTAACAGTTATATAATGTTCCTACTGTTAACCACTTCAGCCCCGCTAGCTGAAACCCCCTTCATGACCAGAGCACTTTTTACACTTCGGCACTACACTACTTTCACCGTTTATCGCTCGGTCATGCAACTTACCACCCAAATGAATTTTACCTCCTTTTCTTCTCACTAATAGAGCTTTCATTTGGTGGTATTTTATTGCTGCTGACATTTTTACTTTTTTTTGTTATTAATCGAAATGTAACGATTTTTTTGCAAAAAAATGACATTTTTCACTTTCAGCTGTAAAATTTTGCAAAAAAAACGACATCCATATATACATTTTTCGCTAAATTTATAGTTCTACATGTCTTTGATAAAAAAAAAATGTTTGGGCAAAAAATAAATATGGTTTGGGTAAAAGTTATAGCGTTTACAAACTATGGTACAAAAATGTGAATTTCCGCTTTTTGAAGCAGCTCTGACTTTCTGAGCACCTGTCATGTTTCCTGAGGTTCTACAATGCCCAAACAGTAGAAAAACCCCACAAATGACCCCATTTTGGAAAGTAGACACCCTAAGGTATTCGCTGATGGGCATAGTGAGTTCATAGAACTTTTTATTTTTTGTCACAAGTTAGGGTACTTTCACACTAGCGTTTTTCTTTTCCGGCATAGAGTTCCGTCACAGGGGCTCTATACCGGAAAAGAACTGATCAGGCATATCCCCATGCATTCTGAATGGAGAGTAATCCGTTCAGTTTGCATCAGGATGTCTTCAGTTCAGTCGTTTTGACTGATCAGGCAAAAGAGAAAACCGTAGCATGCTACGGTTTTTTCTCCGGCAAAAAAAACTGAAGACATGCCTGAACGCCGGATCCGGCATTTTTTCCCATAGGAATGTATTAGCGCCGGATCCGGCATTCAGAATACCGGAATGCCGGATCCGTCGTTCCGGCCTGCGCATGCGCAGATCGGTAAAAATGCGAAAAATGTACAAGACGGATCCGTCGGTCCGCATGACAAGCGGAGAGACGGATCCGTCCTTGCAATGCATTTGTGAGACGGATCCGCATCCGGATCCGTCTCACAAATGCTTTCAGGCAGCAGATCGGCGGATCCGGCGGCCAGTTCCGACGACGGAACTGCCCGCCGGATCACACTGCCGCAAGTGTGAAAGTAGCCTTAGCGGAAAATGATGATGATTTTTTATTTTTATTTTTTTCTTACAAAGTCTCATATTCCACTAACTTGCGACAAAAAATAAAAAATTCTAGGAACTCGCCATTTTGGAAAGAAGACACCCCAAGGTATTCCGTGAGGGGCACGGCGAGTTCCTAGAATTTTTTATTTTTTGTCGCAAGTTAGTGGAATATGAGACTTTGTAAGGAAAAAAGAAAAAAAAAGAAAAATCATCATTTTCCGCTAACTTGTGACAAAAAATAAAAAATTCTAGGAACTCGCCGTGCCCCTCACGGAATACCTTGGGGTATCTTCTTTCCAAAATGGGGTCACTTGTGGCGTAGTTATACTGCCCTGGCAATTTAGGGGCCCAAATGTGTGAGAAGTACCTTGCAATCAAAATCTGTAAAAAATGGCCTGTGAAATCCGAAAGGTGCTCTTTGGAATATGTGCCCCTTTGCCCACCTTGGCTGCAAAAAAGTGTCACACATCTGGTATCGCCGTACTCAGGAGAAGTTGGGCAATGTGTTTTGGGGTGTCATTTTACATATAACCATGCTGGGTGAGAGAAATATCTTGGCAAAAGATAACTTTTCCCATTTTTTTATACAAAGTTGGCATTTGACCAAGATATTTTTCTCACTCAGCATGGGTATATGTAAAATGACACCCCAAAACACATTCCCCAACTTCTCCTGAGTTCGGCGATACCAGATGTGTGACACTTTTTTGCAGCCTAGATGCGCAAAGGGGCCCAAATTCCTTTTAGGAGGGCATTTTTAGACATTTAGATGGATCGGATCCGCAAAACACATGCGGACGTCTGAATGGAGCCTTACAGGGGGGTGATCAATGACAGGGGGGTGATCAATGACAGGGGGGTAAGGCTCCATTCAGACGTCCGTATGATTTTTACGGATCCATGGATACATGGATCGGATCCGCAAAACACATGCGGACGTCTGAATGGAGCCTTACAGGGGAGTTATCAATGACAGGGGGTGATCAGGGTGATCACCCCCCTGTCACTGATCACCCCCCCTGTAAGGCTCCATTCAGACGTCCGTATGATTTTTACGGATTCATGGATACATGGATCGGATCCGCAAAACACATGCGGACGTCTGAATGGAGCCTTACAGGGGGGTTATCAATGACAGGGGGTGATCAGGGTGATCACCCCCCTGTCACTGATCACCCCCCCTGTAAGGCTCCATTCAGACGTCCGTATGATTTTTACGGATCCATGGATACATGGATCGGATCCGCAAAACACATGCGGACGTCTGAATGGAGCCTTACAGGGGGGTGATCAATGACAGGCGGGTGATCAATGACAGGGGGTGATCAGGGAGTGTATATGGGTGATCACCCGCCTGTCATTGATCACCCCCCTGTAAGGCTCCATTCAGACGTCCGCATGTGTTTTGCGGATCCGATCCATGTATCCATGGATCCGTAAAAATCATGCGGACGTCTGAATGGAGCCTTACAGGGGGGTGATCAATGACAGGGTGTGATCAGGGAGTGTATATGGGTGATCACCCGCCTGTCATTGATCACCCCCCTGTAAGGCTCCATTCAGACGTCCGCATGTGTTTTGCGGATCCGATCCATGTATCCATGGATCCGTAAAAATCATACGGACGTCTGAATGGAGCCTTACAGGGGGGTGATCAATGACAGGGGGGTGATCAATGACAGGGGGTGATCAGGGAGTGTATATGGGTGATCACCCGCCTGTCATTGATCACCCCCCTGTAAGGCTCCATTCAGACGTCCGCATGTGTTTTGCGGATCCGATCCATGTATCCGTGGATCCGTAAAAATCATACGGACGTCTGAACGGAGCCTGACAGGGGGGTGATTAATGACAGGGGGGTGATCAGGGAGTTTATATGGGGTGATCATGGGTGATCAGGGGTTTATAAGGGGTTAATAAGTGACGGGGGGGTGTAGTGTAGTGTGGTGTTTGGTGCGACTGTACTGAGCTACCTGAGTCCTCTGGTGGTCGATCCTAACAAAAGGGACCACCAGAGGACCAGGTAGCAGGTATATTAGACGCTGTTATCAAAACAGCGTCTAATATACCGGTTAGGGGTTAAAAAATTTGGATCTCCAGCCTGCCAGCGAGCGATCGCCGCTGGCAGGCTGGAGATCCACTCGCTTACCTTCCGTTCCTGTGAGCGCGCGCGCCTGTGTGCGCGCATTCACAGGAAATCCCGGCCCTCGCGAGATGACGCGTATATGCGTCGTTGAGCGCAGGGCTGCCGCCTCCGGACCGCACATCTGCGTTAGGCGGTCCGGAGGCGGTTAATATAGTGATTAAAACTGTATACTGAACTGGTTATATGTATGTTTACTTACAGTTCCACCAATTGAAAACCCCAAATTCTATTGCATACAAACTAACTACTGAGCCATGCAATCATACAATCCAAACAAATTCCATACAAATGCGAACTGCTCATATCAGATCATTAGCAATTGTATAGAGAAAACTGCAAACCAAGTAGAGCAAGTGAACTATTGGTTAACCTCAGATATTCCTCTCAGAGAGATCATAAAGTGCTTAAATAACTTAAAGTGAGAATACAGATACTCAAGAGGGAACATCATGTGACATCATGTTTTGGATGTCATATAATTGTTATATTTTGTGTTCACAGAAGCAGAAAAAGATAATATGCCTTTAAGATTCATTTTGTAGTGTAAGGTAAGCTCAGTGACACAGCAGAAACAACAGAAAGCATAGAGTTAATCTGTTGTTACTGGGCAGAAGTCTAGACCAATCATAGCCAGCTTCTCATACAGCAAGAGTTTTTACCAATCACAACCAGCCTCACACACAGCCTGTCTGGGAATTCCCCTAGCTCCCGCTCAGGGGCGTAGCTCGAAATGACTGGGCCCCATAGCAAAAAAAATTATGGGCCCCCTCCCGGATCTCCCACCCCCACATACCTCTCAGACCTCCCACCCCTTCCAGAGCTCCCACCCAAACACCCCTCCAGTACGTCCCACCCCAGCATCCCCACACTCCTCCAAGACCTCCCACCCCCACACCCATCCTAAATCTCCCACCGCCAGTCCCCAGATATAATGGTCCAGACATCAAGTGTCCTGCTCCCCCCCACAATTTAATGGTTTAGACCTTGTAGATCCTGCGGCTCCCCCCTCAATAAATTGGTCTAGACCTCCAGGGTCCTGTTTCCCCCTAAATATAATGGTCCAGACCTCCAGGGTCCTGCTCCCCCTCCTCCCAAGATATAATGGTCCAGTGTTGTGTTCCCCCCTATATAATGGTCCAGACCATACCTCCAGGTCCTGCTCCCCCCTTCTCCTTAAATGTACTGGTCCAGACCTCCAGGGTCCTGCTCCCCCCTCCTCCCTAGATATAATGGTCCAGGACTCCAGAGTAAATTTAACCAGTCCCAGAGTCAGCCAGCCCTCACCTCACCTCACCTCACAGCCACTTGAACGTCTGCGCGCTCACACTCCAGCAGTGCTGCCCGGCCCAGCAGCACGCTGCTTCGCTGTACGCTCCACCTCTTCCACTTCCGGCCAGTAGGACTGCTGCCCAGACTGGGAGCGGGACCACTCCCTCTCCTCACTGCAGGTACGCCTCTCTGCCTCCAGCCTCCCCCTATTGCACTGCCCACAGCCTACAGGCCCTGCAGATAGCGCCTTCTCTGTCTGTCCTGGAGGGGCCTGCGACCCCTGTAGCTATACCACATGAATTAAAAAAATTATAATAATCCTCAGCAGGCAGCCTGGGCCCCCAGTGGTGTAGGGCCCCATAGCCATTGCTATGGCTGCTATGGTGATCCCTACGCCCATGCTCCCGCTGCTAAAATCATTATTCACCAGAGACAGGAGCTGAAGAGACATTCACTCCACTGAGAGCTGTGTTTTTATGGGAACAAGAGGCCAAAATAGGTATTTAAAACAGTAATATAATGTTCATATTGTTAGTATTGTGTTTAGAACTGTATACTGAACCAGTTATATGTGTGTTTACTCACAGTTCCACCAATTGCAACCATACAATTGCAAATACAAATTACAAGCTACAAATTGCAAGCATACATTTGCAGGCATTCAGATTCCATATTGCAATCCAAATTGCATACAACCATACCAGATCATACTCAACCAATCTGCAAATAGTCACTGCTAACTGCATACTGCAAGTAGAACTATTAGTTAGACCTTAGCTATACCTGTCAGAGAGATCATAAAGTGCTTAAATAACTTAAAGTGAAAAGTACAGATACTGAAGAGAAAAATATATCCACCATTTTATGTTGAATGACAAGATTGAACAGTTGAACCACCATCTTATGTATACCACCATTTTGTGATATCTTTTCAACACGTGTTATGTACATGGACTATCTGCTGCGGAGGCTGCAGTGTTATATATGAATAAAAGTTGAAGTTAATAAAGAAGTTATTTTGAACATTTGGTGTGCTCTTTAAACCTACTGTTTCCATTGAATGGCATTAGAAGACTTACAGAGCAATAGACAGTCTAATTAGACTAAAAAGTCAGAGATATCAGAATTCTTCTAATACCACAGCGCAAAAGGTATTACATAGTGCTGTGCCTGCCACAGCACTACCCTCAATATATACTACAAAAACATTTAGACTAACACAATCATGGTCACAGGTGCATATCCATCAAGCAAGCATATATAGAACTAAGAAAAAAGCATGCTTGCACAACATTTCACATGCAAACAATAGAACTGAGAAAATGAGGTCATTCAAAATAAAGGTGGCATTATACCTACTAGAAATGAAAAAATAGAAGCTCTTTGTGCACATTTTTGATCAAACAGATGGGCCCGTGTCGGGCCCATCTACCAGGCATCAAGTTGGTTTCCGCAGATGGGTTCCTAACACTAACAGAACTGCCTCTTTTGGACTTATGTAAGCCTACAATATTTAGAGCGATGTAGGAACCAGCTACCTTTGTACTCTGTTCAGAAGCCCCAGGCAGATGGGCGTTGCTTAGTCTAAAAGAGGTGCTACCCTCAATATATACTACAAGAAAACTTAGACTAACACAATCATGGTCACAGGCAGGGGCAGATTAAGTGTATGATAGGCCTGGGGCTGTCTACCCAACTTAGGCCCCTCCCTCCATTTTAGTTTCGTTTTTTTTGCATGAAGAGGCGCTTCGTGAGCTTGGCCATATGACATCTTCAGACTAAAAAAAATAACCCCAAATTACCCCAAATTGGGTCCTCAACTGAAAAATGTGGTTGCCAAATTTAAAATACATATAATTATAATAAAAAAGACATGGAGGAGAATACAGAAACACAATCCTCTTACATCCAGCGACATCTCCTGTCATGTAGACCTTCTCTTTCCTCTTCTCTTCCGTTAGACCGCCATGGCAAATTCTTTCAGCCGCATCTCGTCTCTACAGAGTTTGTAATACAGACAAGTTAGATTTCTCAATTTTTCCATCAACCCCCCCATCCTCGTGTACCGACAATGTCATCCTGCTTCCACTCCAAATACCGTGCCTGTTGTGCTCCCCAATGTCCCAGTTACTATACTGCTGAAAAAATAGTGACCCTAACAGACATAAATAGGATCATTTAACAAACTGGTGTAAAGTAGAACTGGATTTCCAAAGGAGCTGTCAAAAATGAATGGTGGAACCTGATTGGCTGCTATGGGCAACTAAGCCAGTTCTACTATACACCAATTTGATAAATTGCCCAAAATGTCTTATAGTGTCCACAGAAGTTATAATGTCCCCTAGAGTGCCCCCAGTAATAATAACACCCTATATTGTGCTCCAGGTAAAAATCCCTGTATAGTGTCCCCATAAATAATAGAATTGCCCCTACAGTGCTTCCCCAATAGCAACGCCCCCATATAGTATTTTCCCCCACACTGCCCCCTCATAGTAATCGCCCTATAGTAATTTGCCCCCACACAGTAATTCCCCCCAAACTGCCCCCACACAGTAATTCCCCCCACACTGCCCCTATATAGAGTTGCAAAAAAAAGTATGTGAACTGTGGGGATCAGCTCAAACAGTGATTTCAGGTGTCATTTAAACAATAGTCTTTTATTTTGTTCAACACAGCTTTAACAAATGCTCGCTTACTTGAGCGGGTAAACACAAAGAAACACAGTTAATATGAAATGGTCCAACTCACTGTCCTCTGTAGTTCCAGAGTTCCACCACCCACTGGAGAGGGGGAAAAAAGAGTAGGCCACGGCAGGCTTATCCACAGCAACACACCAAACAGCTTTACTCCCAGTCTGTTACACTTCCAGACTAGGAACCACACCCCCAGCTCTCCTGGGATTCCTGGCTTAAATAGGCCAGCCAACACCTGGCCTGGATACGTGGGAGTAGTCATCCCATTCTGCTCTTTGACTACTCCAATGAAACCCGGCCCGGATCAGCTGCAGCTAGCAGCTAAACTACCTCTAGCAACTGTCGGTAACCTAGGGTTACTGACAAAACATTGCCGGTTCATTTCACTGAGGCCAGGCACCTCGGTGACACGTATCTATCATCTATTATGGCACCTTGTGCCTTCTCACATATCCCCCTCCTCTGTCCAAAGCCGGGGGCTTGGACATCTTTAGCCCCCAGACTGTGTACCCTTGACAGGGCGTCCACATTCCCTTGTATCTTGCCTGGCCTGTGTTCTACTGAGAAGGAGAAATCTTGAAGTGCAAGGAACCAGCCGGTAACTCGGGCATTATTCCCCCTCTTCTCTCGCCTCCACCTTAGGGGAGCATGGTCTGACACTAACCTAAACCTCCTTCCTAGTAAATAGTACCTAAGGGAGTCTAGTGCCCATTTTATGGCCAGACACTCCTTCTCAACATGGCATAATTCCTTTCTGCTGGGGACAGTTTTCTACTCAGGTACATCACTGGGTGCTCTTCTCCATTCACTACCTGAGACATGACTGCACCCAGACCCACATCGGAGGCATCGCTCTGGACCACAAACTCACAGGAGAAATCCAGGGCTATCAGCACTGGTTGCTTACACAGGGCCTGTTTAAGCTCTTGAAAGGCCCTTTCTGCTTCTGCGGACCACCTCACCATAGCAGACTTTGTGCCCTTTGTCAGGTCAGTCAGGGGAACCGATATTTCTGCGAACCTGGGGACAAACCGCCTATAGTAGCCCACAATACCCAGAAATGCCTTGATCTGCTTCTTAGTTAGTGGACAGGGCCAATTCTGAATGGCTTCTACCTTGTTAAGCTGGGGTTTAATCTCCCCTCTCCCCACTACGTAGCCCAGGTATCTGGTTTCCTATATGCCTAGGGCACATTTGGCTGGGTTTATCGTAAACCCTGCCATCCTTAGAGCATCAAGGACGGCCTGAACTTTTCTGAGATGGCTTTCCCAATCGCGACTAAAAATGACAATGTACATTAATTCCAAAAAAGGGCAAAAAACAATTAGATCCTGGATCACACAGACCAATATCCTTGTTAAACCCGGATGTTAAAATCTTGGCAAAGGTTTTGGCAGGGAGGCTCTCTAAAATGATTAAAGGTATAATCCAAGAAGACCAGACTGGTTTTATACCCGGTAGATCTTAATATTGAGGCTAATAGAATAGAAATAGGTGATAAAGCAATACTTTCACTGGATGCTCAAAAGGCATTTGACTGTATTGAATGGGAGTATCTATGGGCAGTCTTAAAAAGGTCGGCATAGGCGAGGGGTTTATAAGATGGATTCAGCTTATATATTCTAATCCAAGGGCTAGAGTGATGGTGGATGGGAGCTTGTCCCTGCCTCTTGCCCTTTACCGGGGCACTAGGCAGGGATGCCCTCTCTCCCCATTACTATTTGCTATAGCAATTGAGCCCCTCGCAACTATAATAAGAAACAATAGGGAGTTCAAAGGTTTTCAATATGCGGAAGGAGATTAAAAACTATTAACCCCTTCACGCAACATCACGTACATGTACGTGGGGGAATGTGGTGCCTCACCGCATCCCCACGTGCATGTACGTGATCGGCTTCACTGTCAGCGCAGGGACCTGAGCGCTGAAGATTCAGTGAAGCCGGCGTGCTGGGGTTGCTAGGCAACCCTAGAAGCCGGAAGGAGTTGTATTAGACCCCTGACCCGCCCACGATCGCTGTGATTGGTCCAATACTGCAGAGGGACCAATCGCAGCGCATCGGGGCAGGTAAGGGGGGTTAGGGAGGGACTGTGTGCCTCTCCTTCTCTGATCGTCCCCATTCCTGTCAGGGAAGCGATCAGAGAAGGAGAGTGTGACAATATACTGTACCTATCACATGTATACTAGTCATGGAGCACTGCTACTTAGCGCTCCATGACTAGTATACTCGTCATGGCATAAAACTGTCACCATGTCTGCAGACATGGTGACAGCGCTGAGTGCCGGCTGTTACACACAGCCAGGCACTCAGGCTCAATGCCGAGGGGGGTCCTGTGACCCCCGTATCGGCGATCGGGTAGTTTCGGCACCCCCCCCCCCTATCGGCGATCGCTTTATGTCGTTTCTGATCCCTGCGGTCCCTGACCGCAGGGATCAGAAACCTAAAAATTGCCCCAAATCGATTTTTTTTACCCCCCCTGCACCCCTGAATTCCATTTATGTGGCGGGGTGCAGGGGGCGGTTTGTGGGCGGTGCGGGGCCGGTGCGGGGCGGTGTGGCAGTTGCGGGAGGCGGGCGGTGCGGCAGGCGGGATCGCGATCCCCCGCCCGCCTCCCATTATAATCATCGTTGGTGTCTAGTGGGTATACCAGGGTGCCAGCACATTGCTGGCACCCTGGTATAAACGGCTGACATCGGTGATGCGATGTCAGCCGTTTAACCCTTTCCATACCGCGGTCCGTACGGACCGCGGTATGGAAAAGGTTAACAGCTCAGGGAGCTCCCTCCCTCTCCCATCGGAGGGCTGCTGTACCTTTGCAGCCCCCCGATGGAGAGGGAGAGAGCTCCCAGACAGCCCCCCCAGAGCCCCGTCCTTACCCTTCCCCGTCTGCGCAGTTCTGAACATAACTGAGCAGACGGGGAAGGTTCCCATGGCAACAGGACGCCTCTCAGGCGTCCTGCTGTCCATGGTGCTGAACAGATCTATGCTGAAAGCATAGATCTGTTCAGTGTAAGTAAAATATAGTACAGTGCAATATATATTGTACTGTACTGTATTATACAGACATCAGACCCACTGGATCTTCAAGAACCAAGTGGGTCTGGGTCAAAAAAAAAAGTGAAAAAAGTAAAAAAAAAGTAAAAATCAAAAAACACATTTATCACTGATTAAACATGACAAAAATAAAATTCCCTACACATGTTTGGTATCGCCGCGTCCGTAACGACCTGATCTATAAAACGGTCATGTTACTTTTCCCGAACGGTGAACGCCATAAAAATAAAAAATAAAAAACTATGATGAAATTGAAATTTTGCCCACCTTACTTCCCCAAAAAAGATAATAAAAGTGATCAAAAAAGTCGCATGTACTCCAAAATTGTAACAATCAAACCGTCATCTCATCCCGCAAAAAATGAGACCCTACTTAAGATAATCGCCCAAAAACTGAAAAAACTATGGCTCTTAGACTATGGAAACACTAAAACATCATTTTTTTTGTTTCAAAAATGAAATCATTGTGTAAAACTTATATAAATAAAAAAAGTATACATATTAGGTATCGCCGCGTCCGTATCGACCGGCTCTATAAAAATATCACATGACCTAACCCCTCAGGTGACCACCGTAAAAAAATAAAAATAAAAACGGTGTAGAAAAAGCTATTTTTTGTCATCTTACGTCACAAAAAGTGTAATAGCAAGCGATCAAAAAGTCATATGCACCCCAACATAGTGCCAATCAAACCGTAATCTCATCTCGCAAAAAATGAGACCCTTCTTAAGATAATCGCCCCAAAACTGTAAAAACTATGGCTCTTAGACTATGGAGAAACGAAAAAAAAAAATTGTTTTAAAAATGAAATCATTGTATAAAACTTACATAAATAAAAAAATGTATACATATTAGGTATCGCCGCGTCCATGACAACCTGCTCTATAAAATTACCACATGATCTAACCTGTCAGATGAATGTTGTAAATAACAATAAAAAAAACGATGCCAAAAAAGCTATTTCTTGTTACCTTGCCGCACAAAAAGTGTAATATAGAGCAACCAAAAATCATATGTACCCTAAACTAGTACCAACAAAACTGCCACCCTATCCCGTAGTTTCTAAAATGGGGTCACTTTTTTGGAGTTTCTACATCAGGGGGCTTCAAATGGGACATGGTGTCAAAAAAACTGTCCAGCAAAATCTGGCTTCCAAAAACCACACGGCGCACCTTTCACTCTACGCCCCGCTGTGTGCCCGTACAGTAGTTTACGGCCACATATGGGGCGTTTCTGTAAACAGCAGAGTCAGGGCAATAAAGATACAGTCTTGTTTGGCTGTTAACCCTTGCTTTGTTAGTGGAAAAAATGGGTTAAAATTGAAAATTAGGCAAAAAAATGAAATTCTCAAATTTCATCCCCATTTGCCAATAACTCTTGTGCAACACCTAAAGGGTTAACAAAGTTTGTAAAATCAGTTTTGAATACCTTGAGGGGTGTAGTTTCTTAGATGGCGTCACTTTTAGGGAGTTTCTACTCTAGGGGTGCATCAGGGGGCTTCAAATGGGACATGGTGTCAAAAAAACTGTCCAGCAAAATCTGGCTTCCAAAAACCATACGGCGCACCTTTCACTGTACGCCCCGCTGTGTGCCCGTACAGTAGTTTACGGCCACATATGGGGTGTTTCTGTAAACGGCAGAGTCAGGGCAATAAAGATACAGTCTTGTTTGGATGTTAACCCTTGCTTTGTTAGTGGAAAAAATGGGTTAAAATTGAAAATTAGGCAAAAAAATGAAATTCTCAAATTTCATCCCCATTTGCCAATAACTCTTGTGCAACACCTAAAGGGTTAACCAAGTTTGTAAAATCAGTTTTGAATACCTTGAGGGGTGTACTTTCTTAGATGGGGTCACTTTTAGGGAGTTTCTGCTCTAGGGGTGCATCAGGGGGCTTCAAATGGCACATGGTGTAAATAAACCAGTCCAGCAAAACCTGCCTTCCAAAAACCATACGGCGCACCTTTCACTCTACGCCCTGCTGTGTGCCCGTACAGTAGTTTACGGCCACATATGGGGTGTTTCTGTAAACGGCAGAGTCAGGGCAATAAAGATACAGTCTTGTTTGGATGTTAACCCTTGCTTTGTTAGTGTAAAAAATTGGTTAAAATGGAAAATTAGGCAAAAAAATGAAATTCTCAAATTTCATCCCCATTTGCCAATAACTCCTGTGCAACACCTAAAGGGTTAACAAAGTTTGTAAAATCAGTTTTGAATACCTTGAGGGGTGTAGTTTATAGAATAGGGTCATTTTTGGGTGGTTTCTATTATGTAAGCCTCGCAAAGTGACTTCAGACCTGTAGTGGTCCCTAAAAATTGGATTTCTGAAAAATTTCAAGATTTGCTTCTAAACTTCTAAGCCTTGTAACATCCCCAAAAAATAAAATATCATTCCCAAAATAATTCAAACATGAAGTACACATATGGGGAATGTAAAGTCATCACAATTTTTGGGGGTATTACTATGTATTACAGAAGTAGAGAAACTGAAACTTTGAAATTTGCTAATTTTTCCAAATTTGGGGTAAATTTGGTATTTTTTTATGCAAAAAAAATTAATTTTGGGACTTAATTTTTCCAGTGTCATGAAGTACAATATGTGACGAAAAAACAATTTCAGAACGGCCTGGATAAGTCAAAGTGTTTTAACGTTATCAGCACTTAAAGTGACACTGGTCAGATTTGCAAAAAATGACCTGGTCCTTAAGGTGAAATAAGGCTGTGTCTTGAAGGGGTTAATGTACGCCGATGATATTTTATTATTTATGCACAACACAGGGGATCAGTTTAGTAGAGTAATAGATAAAATAGATAAGTTTAGTTCTTTTTCTGGATTAAATATTAATTGGGGGAAATCCCATATGATGTTATTGGGAGTTGGGCAATTAGAGAGGAACTTAAGGGTGTATGTACTTGAGAAACACGAGAGTTTTAAATATTTCGGCATACAAATCTCGAGTAATATAGAAGACTATGAAAAACTAAACGTACTTCCCGTAATAAAAGAACTTAGAACTAAAATACATATTTGGAAAAGACTACCACTCTCTATTCAAGGTCGGGTAAACCTAATAAAAAAATTTCTCCCAAAGGTACTTTATGTTTTACAAAATGCCCCAATAAGACTGCCGCAGAAGATATTTAGATTATTGGATCGCCTAATGGGGAAATTTATTTGGAAAGGGGCTATTCCTAGGATAAAAAAAGAAGTCCTTCAGCTCCCAGTAAGAGAGGGTGGTTTGACGGTTCCTAACTGTATTATTTGATAACACAATATAGTCAGATAAGAGATAGCTTGAATGGTTTAGGGGGAAGACAGGAATTAAATAAAAAGGGTTGGAGAGGGGAATTTAATCATTTAGAGATATTGGAATCGTGTACACTAGGGAAAAATATTACAGGAAATACAATAATGAATTCAATGGATCACATATGGGGGCAGATAAAAAAACTATTGGGGATAAAAGGTTTTCTCCAATACACACCTATTTGGAAAAATTTCAATTTAAAGGAACTCCAAACAATTAGGAGTTATATCGATTGGGAAAAAAAGGGGATAAAATATCTAGCCCAAGTATTTGAAGATGATAAATTGAAGGACTTTAATACACTTGCTACGGAGTTTGGGATCCCCCAAAAGGATATTTACAAATATCTCCAGCTCAGGAATGCCTTGAGAACAGTGATAAAAGTAGATAAATATAGAAAGTGAATACATAAATTCACAAAAAAAGAAAAAAAAAGAGGTATAACAAAAAAAAGATATGGGATATTGATGGAAGGAAAGAAAGAACAGATTACAATACTTGCTAAAAAAAATGGAAAAAAGAACTTCAGCTTTACTTTTCCGAAGAGAAATGAAAAGATGCCCCTAGAAGATATGCAATGGTGTCGGATAGGGGGTCACATAAAATATCACAGTTTTTTATAGTACATAGATTACATCGATCACAAGATGCTAAAGAAAATGGGTGTGAGAAATTTAGATAATTGCCCAAAATGTAGTGGAGGGAACGCAGATCTAATACACAATTTTTTTTAGATGCCCCAGACTTTTTAGATATTGGAAGGAGTTAGCAGAGATTGTATTTGCATTCCTGGATGTTCAGGTGTTTGAAGATCCAGTAGTTTGTATATTGGGAGCAACTTAACATTTGAAATTAAAGAAGGAAGTACGATTGGTTTTGGGTAAAGTACTGTTTCAAGCTAGACTCCTTATACTTAGGAAATGGATAAAGGAAGACCCGCCCACAGTGGGACAGTGGCGTGAAGCAGTAGTTAATCTCATAAAAATTCAACGGGTTTCTGAGTGCTATACTAAAAATCCAGCCATATTAGGTTGAGAATTTTTTTTTATTTTTTTTTTTGTTCCTCTCCCTCTCCTTTTTTTCCAGGGGGTGGTGGGTGGGTATTTGGGTGATACTCAATAATATTTATTATAGTAGTAATATGGATTGTGTTATATTATGTTATTGATGTGTTTGAATGTTTATACATTTTTAAAAATAAAGTAGTAATAAAAAATAAAAATAAAAAATGACAATGTCATCTAAGTACGCCACGGCATACTCCTTATGGGGCCATAGTACTTGGTCCATAGCCCATTGGAAGATGGCAGGGGCCCCTTGCAAGCCAAACGGCATTCTTACATACTGAAAAGACCCCTCAGGAGTAGAGAACGCAATCTTCTCCTTAGCCTCTTGCGATAGTGGGATCTGCCAGTATCCTTTAGTGAGATCTAAGGTGCTAATATACCTTGAGGGGCCTAGCCGTTCGATCAGCTCATTTACCCTGGGCATAGGGTAAGTATCAACTGTGGACACTTCATTAAGCTTGCGGTAGTCATTGCAGAATCTCCACTCCCCGTTTGGTTTTGGCACTAACACTATGGGGCTGGAACAGCCACTTTTAGACCTTTCAATCACCCCTAGCTCCATCATCCTAACCTCTTTGGAAATCACATCCCGGCAGGCTTCAGGGATCCTATAGGGTTTTAAGTTCACCCACACTTGGGGATCTGTGAGGATCTCATGTACTATCACATTGGTATGGCCAGGGGTTTCTGTGAAGAGATCCGTATTCCTTTGCAGCAGTTCCCTAAACTGTTGTTTTTGGGAGGGGGATAGGGTCTCTGATATTTTAACAGCTTTGATGGTGGACCCCTTCCTTTTGAGCCACCAGGCAAGAAGCTTCAGGTGGGTCTCTCTCCTTCCAGAGTTTGATCAGATTGACATGGTATATCTGGTAGGGCTTTCTCTTCCCTGGCTGGTGTACCATATAGTTGACCTCTCCCACTTTTTCCACTATCTCGTAGGGACCCTGCCATTTGGCTAGGAATTTGCTTTCGACAGTAGGGACTAACACTAACACCCGATCTCCCATATTAAACTGTCTTAGAGAAGCAGACCTATTATATACCCGGGCATGTGCCTCCTGAGCCTGAAGCATATGTTCCTTTACAATGGGCATTACCCTCGCCATCCTCTCTTGCATCTGTGCTACATGCTCTACTACACTTTTGTAGGGAGTGGCCTCACTTTCCCACGTTTCCTTTGCCACATCCAAGAGACCTCTGGGGTGTCTGCCATATAGTAATTCAAAGGGTGAAAAACCTGTGGCGGACTGGGGCACTTCTCTAATAGAGAACAGTAGGTATGGTAACAGACAATCCCAGTCCCGCCCATCCTTCTCTACCACCTTCCTCAGCATGGCCTTTAGGGTCTTATTAAAATGCTCCACAAGGCCATCCGTCTGAGGATGGTATACGGAGGTTCTCAGCTGAGTGACTCTTAAAACTTTGCACAGTTCCCTCATCACTTTTGACATAAACTGATCTGTAAGAATCTCTTTGGGAATACCCGTTCGAGATAAGCCATGGAACAACTCCCGGGCAATATTTTTGGATGTGGGGTTCTGTAGGGGAACAGCCTCGGTGTACCGGGTAGCGTAATCAGCGATTACGAGGATGTACTGATGCCCCCTAGTGGACTTCACCAATGGGCCTACCAGGTCCATTGCTATCCTTTCAAAGGGGACCTCAATGATTGGTAAGGGGACGAGAGGGCTAAGGAAGTGTGCTACCGTGGAAGTGACCTGACAAACTGGACACGATTGACAGAATTCCCTAATCTCTCGGTAACACCCCGACCAATAAAATAGTTGTAGGACCCTCTCAAGTGTTTTGTCTGCACCCAGGTGACCACCTAACACATGGGAATGGGCCATGTCCATAACCATACGTCGATATGGTCCCGGGACTAGTAGCTGCTCTATCACTTCATCCCGTATCTTGGTCATCCAGTATAATAGATCCTGATTCAGGGCAAAGTGTGGAAACTGTTGGTCGACCCCGGGCTCTTCCGGAACCCCATTAAGGACCTCCACATTCTCTAATGCCCCTTTTAAGGTCAAATCTCGAAGTTGGGCCGTACCAAACTTTCCCCGGGATACCTCCAAGTTGGGGACATTTTCCTCTGGGGTATCCTCTTTCTCATTGTCTCCTAGCAGGACAGTCAGAGGAAACTCCTGGATCACCTCTGGACTCCCACCCACAGGGTGGCATGGGCCTGCGGGGTGATTCGGCATAGCAACCTTTGCCCACAGGTCCCAGAACAGGGGGCAGTCACGTCCAATAATAACCTCATGCAGTAAGCATTTCACTACTCCCACATGGTGGATCAGGGCAGCCCACCCCGTCTCCAGAGTAACCTGGGCCACCGGGTAAACTCTGGTGTCCCCATGAATACATGTGACTCCCAGATTTTTCCCAGGGACCAACACATGAGGAAGAGAGGCCGAGATCAGGGTGACCAAGCTCCCTGAGTCCAACAGTCCTGAGACCAGAGTTCCATTGACGATTAGTGTACACATCTGGGGTCCCTCCCCCCCTGTGGGTACAGCACTGCAAGCTGGCTGCGCAAAGAGGGAACTGCGCCGGCCCACAGAACAGTCCATTGGCTCCCTGGTGAGGGGTTACTGGGCTACCATGTGACCTGGGGCCCAACATCTCCAGCAAATGATTTCCCGAGAGATTCCTCTGGGTATGGGTTCGGGCATCCCCCTGGCCTTGACACGACCCCCTCGAGTAGGCTTGGTCCCTAGTCTCTGACTATCGGAGTCCTTCCGGGCCCCCCAATATATTGATTTCAGGTTCCCTGGACTGCCCAGGGACTTCTCCATGGCATGGAATCTCTCCACTAGTCCCACCAGGTAATCTGCTGTCTGGGGGTCACCCTGTGTAACCCAGCACTGAATGGGGTGAGGAAGGGAGTGCATGTACCGGTCCATGACTACACGCTCCACCATTTCAGCAGGGGAGCAAATCTCTGTCTGCAACCACTTTTGAACCAGATGTACCCTAACACACAACACTATGTTTGGAGAAAAAGAGGCACAGCACACCAACATCAAAACCTCATCCCAACTGTGAAGTATGGGGGTGGGGGCATCATGGTTTGGGGCTGCTTTGCTGCGTCAGGGCCTGGACGGATTTGCTATCATCGAAGGAAAAATGAATTCCTACGTTTATCAAGACATTTTGCAGGAGAAATTAAGGCCATCTGTCCACGAGCTGAAGCTCAACAGAAGATGGGTGTTGCAACAGGAAAACGACCCAAAGCATAGAAGTAAATCAACAACTGAATGGCTTAAACAGAAGAAAATACGCCTTCTGGAGTGGCCCAGTCAGAGTCCTGACCTCAACCCAATTGAGATGCTATGGCATAACCTCAAGAAAGCGATTCACACCAGACATCCCAAGAATATTGCTGAACTGAAACAGTTCTATAAAGAGGAATGGTGAAGAATTACTCCTGACCGTTGTGTACGTCTGATCTGCAACTACAGGAAACGTTTAGTTGAAGTTATTGCTGCCAAAGGAGGTTCAACCAGCTATTAAATCCAAGGGTTCACATACTTTTTCCACCTGCACTGTGAATGTTTACATGGTGTGTTCAATAAAAACAGACTGTGCTTGTCTATTGTTGGGACTTAGATGAAGATCAGATAACATTTTGTGACCAATTTGTGCAGAAATCCATATCATTCCAAAGGGTTCACATACTTTTTCTTGCAACTGTAGTAATTTCCCCCACACTGCCCGTATATAGTAATTTCTACCACATAGCAATTTCCGCACACACTGCCCCCACATAGTAATTTCCCACCACATTGCCCCACATAGTAATTTTTCCCACACTCCACCCACATAGCAATTTCCCCCACATAGCAATTTCCCCCAAACAGCACAGTAATTTCCCCCCACACTGCTCCCACATAGTAATTTCCCCCCACATAGTAATTTCCCCCACACTTCCCCACACAGTCATTTCCCCAACACTGCCCCCACACAGTAATTTCCCCCACACTGCCCCATATAGTAATTTGCCCCCACATAGTAATTTCCCCCACACTGCCCCAACACAGTAGTTTCCCTCATACTGCCCTACATAGTAATTTGTCCCCACATAGTAGTCCCTCCCATAATAATTTGGCCCCACACAGCCCCCACATAGTTATCCTTCCATAATAATTTCCCCCCACAAAGTAATTTGCCCCCATACAGAAGCCCCAATATAGTAATTTCCCCCAGATGTACTCAATGTCTCTTAATATGTCCTCCTGTGTGCCCCACCCCACATGTCCCCCAAAGTAGGCACATGAAAAAAAAAAAAATGGAAAAGAAAATTAAAAGCTAAATACTCACCTATGTCCAGGGCCAGGCAGAGGAGAGGAAGGCGTAATGAGGCAGGCGCGCACACGTCACAGTGCTGCATCCCGGCACAGGCGCGCAATGACGTCATCACGCCTGCCTGTGTCGGGATTTCACTACCGCATAGGCCTCAGGCCTACTAGGCCCGAAGCCTATGGCGGTGATGGCAGGGCAGGAAACTATGCGCTCCTGTCCCCTGCCGCAGTATGTGGGCATTCAGGTCGGCGTTGGGCCCCCCCAGCGGTACTGGGCCTGGGGCTGCTGTCCCCAACGTTCCTATTGTAATCTGCCACTGGTCACAGGTGCATATCCATCAAGCAATTTCTAGTAGGTATAATACCACATTCATTTTGAGTGACCCCCATTTCTCAGTTCTATTGTTTGCATGTGAAATGTTGTGCAGCCATGCTTTTATTAGTTCTCTATATGCTTGCTTGATGGATATGCACCTGTGACCATGATTAATTGTGTTTGTCTAAATTTTCTTGTGGGTCTATGTAGTGTCATACAGAAAACGATCTTAGGGACAGTGTAGTCACAATCAAGCTTCTATTCTAGCATTAGGGACAGTGACAGAAATGGCTCCAAAAAATAAGAATTGTGTACAATAGGGGAAGGCAGCGAACGCTTTGAGCCAGGGAGTGATAAGAGAGGATCTGAGGCTGAGCATGCCTGGAAGTGCCTTCTAGCTACTATTACTGCCTTTAAAACACAGTTGTAGCTGCTGCAGAACCACAAAATCAGCTACTGTACCTGCAACAAAATTTTATTTTTTCCCATTTTAACAGAAATACAGGTGCTCATTTACAAACAGATAGATGCCACTTTTGTGGCACATATCTGGCACAAATTCTGTTGCAGCGATGTTGCAGAATCTGCAACTTCTTCCCCACTCACACCTGGTTTAGGTGTAGAAAATGGTCTAAATGTAAGGCAGCAAGGAATACACCCACATTTATTTTTTATTTTTTGGAGGGCTGGGGGGCTGGGCATAAACTCAAAACTGTACAATCTGTGTTTTACCATCCAGAGGATAGATAGCATTTGAAATCTCATTAAAAGCACCCGAAATTCTAGTCCAAAATCTTTGTCATGGCATTTCCAGACAGTTCCATTTTTTGGGGGGTGGGGTTTGGGAAAATAGCAATATACGTGTGTCTTACAATACAGAGGGTAACGTTTTAAATCTCTTAGTGATTATGTGAACTACTAATCCCAAATCTGTGTCAGGGCATCTCCAGACAGTTCAAATTTTTGGCGGGTCGTGTTTGGGAAATAGCAATATACAGTACAGACCAAAAGTTTGGACACACCTTCTCATTCAGGAGTTTTCTTTATTTTCATGACTATGAAAATTGTAGATTCCCACTGAAGGCATCAAAACTATGAATTAAGACATGTGGAATTATATACATAACAAAAAAGTGTGAAACAACTGAAAATATGTCATATTCTAGGTTCTTCAAAGTAGCCACCTTTTGCTTTGATTACTGCTTTGCACACTCTTGGCATTCTCTTGATGAGCTTCAAGAGGTAGTCACCTGAAATGGTTTTCACTTCACAGGTGTGCCCTGTCAGATTTAATAAGTGGGATTTCTTGCCTTATAAATGGGGTTGGGACCATCAGTTGCGTTGTGGAGAAGTCAGGTGGATACACAGCTGATAGTCCTAATGAATAGACTGTTAGAATTTGTATTATGGCAAGAAAAAAGCAGCTAAGTAAAGAAAAACGAGTGGCCATCATTACTTTAAGAAATGAAGGTCAGTCAGTCCGAAAAATTGGGAAAACTTTGAAAGTGTCCCCAAGTGCAGTCACAAAAACCATCAAGCGCTACAAAGAAACTAGCTCACATGCGGACTGCCCCTGGAAAGGAAGACCAAGAGTCACCTCTGCTGCGGAGGATAAGTTCATCCGAGTCACCAGCCTCAGAAATCGCAGGTTAACAGCAGCTCAGATTAGAGACCAGGTCAATGCCTCACAGAGTTCTAGCAGCAGACACATCTCTAGAACAACTGTTAAGAGGAGACTGTGTGAATCAGGCCTTTCATGGTAGAATATCTGCTAGGAAACCACTGCTAAGGACAGGCAACAAGCAGAAGAGACTTGTTTGGGCTAAAGAACACAAGGAATGGACATTAGACCAGTGGAAATCTGTGCTTTGGTCTGATGAGTCCAAATTTGAGATCTTTGGTTCCAACCACCGTGTCTTTGTGCGACGCAGAAAAGGTGAACGGATGGACTCTACATGCCTGGTTCCCACCTTGAAGCATGGAGGAGGAGGTGTGATGGTGTGGGGTGCTTTGCTGGTGATTTATTCAATACTGAAGGCATACTGAACCAGCATGGCTACCACAGCATCTTGCAGCGGCATGCTATTCCATCTGGTTTGCGTTTAGTTTTCAACAGGACAATGACCCCAAACACACCTCCAGGCTGTGTAAGGGCTATTTGACCATGAAGGAGAGTGATGGGGTGCTGCGCCAGATGACCTGGCCTCCACAGTCACTGGACCTGAACCCAATCGAGATGATTTGGGGTGAGCTAGACTGCAGAGTGAAGGCAAAAGGGCCAAAAAGTACTAAGCATCTCTGGGAACTCCTTCAAGACTGTTGGAAGACCATTTCAGGTGACTACCCCTTGAAGCTTTTCAAGAGAATGCCAAGAGCGTGCAAAACAGTAATCAAAGCAAAAGGTGGCTACTTTGAAGAACCTAGAATATGACATATTTTCAGTTGTTTCACACTTTTTTGTTGTTATGTATATAATTCCACATGTGTTAATTCATAGTTTTGATGCCTTTAGTGTGAATCTACAATTTTCATAGTCATGAAAAGAAAGAAAACTCTTTGAATGAGAAGGTGTGTCCAAACTTTTTGTCTGTACTGTACGTGTGTCTTACAATACAGAGGGTAACTGTAAGATCCTCACACTCCGGTGTGACCAAAACGGGTCCTCGTGGAGCTGCGGGACAGGTTACGCATGTCTCCATTGATACACCAGCTCCGACCTCTTTGCGAACCGACAAAGGGATGCGTTCACATGTGCGCCAGAGGGGAAGACCGCATGGCTTTCGGGGACAGCTTGGCCGGGCTAATGGCAGTACGCTGCAGCCGAGCTTGTCTCCGGTGCCTATTGCGGATTACATTCCGGTGTCCATGTCGACGACCTTGCGCACTCTCGCCGAGCCTGTCATGCATCCGCATTTACGTTTGAAAACGGGTTCACAAAAGGATACACAGTCGCGCGTACACACTTTTTATGCGCTTCGCTCACCAGCGAAGGGAATAGCACCTGGCCCCAAGTTCAAAGCAGATTAGGGGGCCGGCGTTGGTCTAATTGACTAATGACCGACCAAAGCCTTGTACACAGGTGTAGGGCAGTATCATGACCTATGGGGAGTGGACACTTGACGCCCTGGAATTTGTTAGCAGGCACATAAAAGGTTGCCTCCCAGGTCAGTCAGTGCCCACTGTTATCCTTCATTATCCAGGTGCAGGTCAGTACTGCTAGCTACTGACTGAAGATGGTTGGCATCCGTCCGTTCCAGTGGGACCCAGGACCCGGGACTCATGCGTTTACCTGGCAAGTTGCACAGAGACTTATGCATGGATCGGGACTACTCCTGGCATTCCTTTTTTTTTGTTTGCCTGATATTTGCCCAGTGAAGTTTACCTGGACTTTGTTTATTTTGTTAATAAACCCCTTTGACTTCATCCTCACTGGTCTGTTTCGTTGGTGCCTTGCATTACAGTAACATTTGAAATCTCTTAGTGATTATGTGTAATATGAATCCCAAATCTGTATCAGGGCATCTCCAGACAGTTCACATTTTTTTGGGGGGTTTGGGAAAATAGCAATATATGTCTGTCTTATAATACAGAGAGTAGTGTTTGAAATCTGAGTGAAAATGTGAAATACTATTTCGAAATCTATTTAAAGTTTTTTTGGGGGGAGAGGGTTGGGAAAATTGCAATGTACGTGTGTTTAACATTACAGAAGATAGCATTTGAAATCTCTGAGTGATAGTGTGAAATACTAGGCTGAAATCCATGACAGTGCATCTCCAGACAGTTAGATTTTTGGGGGGTTTGGGAAAAAATACAGAGGGTAGCGTTTGAAATCTCTAATTGTTAACGTGAAATGCTAGACCGAAATCTGTAATTGGATTGAAAACTGGCTGAAAGACCGTGTCCAGAGAGTTGTGGTCAATGACTCCTATTCAGAATGGTCCCGGGTTATAAGTGGTGTACCACAAGGTTCAGTGCTGGGTCCTCTATTATTTAATGTATTTATTAATAATATCGAGGACGGGATTAATAGCACCATTTCTATTTTTGCAGATGATACTAAACTATGTAGTACTGTGATTGGGCATCAACTTGGCAAATGAGGTTCAATGTGGATAAATAAAAAGTTATGCATCTTGGTAGTAATAATCTCTGTGCTTCATATGTCCTAGGTGATGTAGCACTGGGGGAGTCACTTGTAAAGAAGTATTTGGGTGTATTTGTAGATCATAGATTGAATAACAGCATACAATGTCAATCAGCTGCTTCTAAGACCACCGGGATATTGTCATGCATTAAACAAGGCATGGACTTGTGGGGAAGGGATGTAATATTACCACTTTACAAAGCGTTGGTGCAGCTTACTCTGGAATATGCAGTTCAGTTCTGGGCACCAGTCCATACTGTAGAAAGGATGCTCTGCAGCTGGAAAAAGTACAGAGGAGAGTGACTAAACTGATAAGTGGCATGGAGGGTCTTAGTTATGAGTCAAACTAAGCGTCAAAACTTCTTTACTGTAAGAACTGTGAATGTGTGGAATAGACTTCCTCAGGACGTGGCAGGAACAGTGGACAGTTTTAAAAAGGGTTTAGATGAATTCTTAAAAGTAAGTGACAATAATGCTTATGAAAACGTGTAGAAATCTGAGTCTCACTTCCTTCTGGGATTCCGTTGGTTGAACTCTATGGACTTATGTCTTTTTTCAACCGTATTAACTATGTAACTAAGTTTTGGGCTTTTTTTTTTTTTAAGGAAAGTAAGAGTAAAATAAGTGTTTTAAAATTTTAAAAATAATAATAACAAAAAGGAAGACTAAAGAAGTATTGGTGACTAGTATTATATATGTAAGAAAATATTGTAACATGCAAGGGAGCCTGTCATCAGAATGGCCCTATTGGGCTAATTACATGTTCACACTGCTCATGTTGCATTGCTTCCTAAGGCTACTTTCACTGAAGCATTTTCTTCAACTATTGAGATCCTATGACGGATCTCAATAGCGGAATTGAAAACGCTAATGTGAAAGTAGCCTAACTCGAAGTTCTTATTTATAGTAGTGTGTATAGTGAGCACTTAAAGCTGAGGCGTATACACCTTCACTCACTGCGCATGTATGGTTTCAGGCCGCTGATGAAATGCCTCTGTACAAGCACAAAAGGCAGCGCCGGGCACTAATGTGCAGGATGGAAGGGGCAGGTTGTAGCCAGGGGCGGACTGACCGGTTTCGCACTTCGGACATGGTCCGAGGGCCCGGCTGGGATGGGGGCCCGTCCCAGAATAACATAACACCGGACCCGCTCACTGTAATAGTAATATTCCTATGTGAACAACTTGAAATCCCCTGCGATCCTCTCCCTCTCCCTCTCTGTACTCACAAACTCAGTAGCATAGAGGCAGCAGGCAGTGTAATAGGAGCCGACAGTGGAAGCTAGCCCCGCTCCTCCCCGCCCTCCAACCAATCAGAGGCAGCCAGCAGTCCAGCACTGACTCACAGCACAGGGTAAGTCGCAGGGACTCAGAGAATCGTCTGAGAGTTTATTAGTTAAAAGAATCGAATGAGTCACAGACGTGTCACCATCTGAGTCCCTGCCAGGCTTCCTGCTCTGCGGCTCTCTGTCTCCCGACAAGTCCGTCCGGGGGGGTGGTATAGTATTGCATGTAGCAGAGCTGAGTGTGTGTACAGGGTGCTTGCAGCAATGTAGCAGAGCTGTGTGTGTACAGGGTGCTTGCAGCAATGTAGCAGAGCTGTGTGTGTGTACAGGGTGCTTGCAGAAATGTAGCAGAGCTGTGTGTGTACAGGGTGCTTGCAGCAATGTAGCAGAGCTGTGTGTGTACAGGGTGCTTGCAGCAATATAGCAGAGCTGTGTGTGTACAGGGTGCTTGCAGCAATGTAGCAGAGCTGTGTGTGTACAGGGTGCTTGCAGCAATGTAGCAGAGCTGTGTGTGTACAGGCTGCTTGCAGCAATGTAGCAGAGCAGGAAGCCTGGCAGGGACTCAGTGACTCGGTCTCTGACTCATTTGATTCTTTTAACTAATAAACTCTTAGACCTTTATCTAAATCCCTGCAATAACTATACAGTGTAATTACATCAGTCTGCTCCACTGCAGCAGAGCTGTGTTTGCCAGGAGCGAGTCCCTCCAGACCTTCGGTTCACTTGAGAGCCGAGTCAGCAAGTGAACCGAAGATTCGATGAACTGAGCATGCGCATTGATCTTCAGTTCACTTGCTTCTGCTGGCTCAGGAAGTGAACCGAAAATCCGATTCATGAAAAAGATCCGAACTTCCCATCTCTAAAACTCAGTAGCAGGCCGGGCGGCAGCGCAACTCACTGACGTCATGCGCCTGCTCCTCCTACTTCATTCATAAAGTGGGAGGAGCAGGCGCGTGACATCAGTGAGTTGCGCTGCCGCCCGGCCTGCTACTGAGTTTGTGGGTACGGAGACAGAGGGAATAGGAATATTACTATTACAGTGAGCGGGGCCCGGTGTAATAGAATACAGTGACTGCACCGGGCCCCGCTGCCATTACAACACCAGATGCCGGTGTTCCGTTTACTTGACAGTATTATGTCTATATCGTGGGAGATAGTTTTACATTACGTCTAGCTTGAAGTGCTGACTAATATAAAATTTTAAATCTTTATTTCATTTCCTTAAAACTATTTTCCACGATATAGACATAATACTGTCAATTAAACGTCACAGAGGTGCTGAAGAGGTCTAGATATTTGCATTTTGTTAACCTTTATTTTTGTTTGCATTTTGTTAACCTCTACTGCGCATGCGCCTGCGCATGCGCAGTGTATTGGGGATCATTCACTCCCAGGGACACTGTTATGGGGGGATCTGTGGATGACACATATATAGCATAAGGTGCTATATATGTGTCACCCACAGATCCCCCCCCCCACAACAGTGTCATCCACAGATCCCCACAACAGTGTGTCATCCACAGAGCCCCCACAACAGTGTGTCATCCACAGAGCCCCCATAACAGTGTGTCATCCACAGAGCCCCCATAACAGTGTATCATCCACAGAGTCCCCCATAACAGTGTCATCCACAGAGCCCCCCACAACAGTGTCATCCACAGAGCCCCCACAACAGTGCCATCCACAGAGCCCCCCACAACAGTGTCATCCACAGAGCCCCCACAACAGTGCCATCCACAGAGCCCCCATAACATCTTTTGGTTCAAAATATTTTTTTATTTGGCTATTCCCCACCCCTCTTGTAATTTGTCCGCTACTTGTTGGCGCGCGGGAATGAGTTAAGTCACTTTGGTGGGCAGGATGGGATTGCGCACCGAAGTGACTCATGCCCATGTAGCCTGCAAGTAGCGGATCAGTGGAACAAGTACAATGTGGGTTGGGGGATGATCTGTGGGGTTGCCCAGACGGCTAGGCCCTTCACAGTAGTTATTAACCCCTTTCAGCAGTCCTCCATTAACTGAAGGGGGGACTGCTGAAAGGGATTAATAACTACTGTGAAGGGCCTCCCCCCCTTTCACAGTAGTTATGCCCAGATATGTGCCCCCTTCACAGTAGTTATGCCCAGATATGTGCCCCCTTCACAGTAGATATGCCCAGATATGTGCCCCCTTCACAGTAGATATGCCCAGATATGTGCCCCCTTCACAGTAGTTATGCCCACACTGCTTCTAACAGAGGCTCACTAATGGACACTGAGATTAAATCACCCCATACGAGAGCATTGAATCAATGCTTTCCTATGGGGAAAAATTTGACCCTGGAGGTCATCATGCAGGGTGTGAGGACGTCCAGCGTCAGATACCGGACCAAAGGTCTGTTTTACTCCAGGAAGCCCTCAGGAGGCTGCCAGCCACTAGACGCTAACTTATTGCTGGAACGTAAACAATGCAGTTTCTCTAGAACATTGCTTCTCGATTTGCAAAAGGGACACTGTACCCTGACCACTGCAATGAGCTGAAGTGGTCTGGGTGCCTTTTGTGTCACTTTAACTTTGAAATCTTATTAAAGATTGTGTAGGGTGTGGCTGGAGGCGGGGCATGGAGGCGGGACAAGGGTGGGGCTTGCAGCAGAACATGGGTGGGGCCTGTAAGGGGGCCCTTGATTTATTTTGCCCGGGGGCCCTGAGGGTTCTCAGTCCGCCCCTGGCTGTAGCAGTGATTGCCGGCTGTATTCAGTGGTTCTGCTCAGCCAAGGACACGTCCTAGTGACTCCACTAACACCACATTCATGATGTCAGGTACATTTTATAACTTGTTTTTCCAACTAATACAATAATTATTCAGCATAGGAAACAAGACAGTGTGAGCCGTGTGAATACGTAATTAGCTCAATAGGGCTATTCTGGTGACAGGTTCCCTTCTTTATCTGGGATCCCATATACTGTATCTGGCCATCTGTTAGTTTCACTACCACACCAAAAGGAAAACTGATGACAGATGTGATCCTACGGATTGTGTCTGGCATCCGGTTCATCAGTTGCTGCATGGTCCCTGTGCTAGATCCAAAAACACAGCATGCAGAATTCTGTCCGGCTATCTCTGGCTATGGACACTGGACCAGTGCACAAAAATGTCTTCAGTTAGAACCAGCTCAGGCATAAAACAAAAGGACTGACAGAACCGATACATGTGAACCCAGCCTTAGAGAACACAATGGCACTACTTTGTTCCAACGGCTCATTAGACAAGCATCTTGTTTCTTAAACAGTAAGAAATTTACATATCATCCCTCAGACCGCAAGGTTCCTCATTTGTCACCCTCTCCTCTCCCTTCCTGGCCAGAATATTCACAATGCTCTCCTTTGTGATCTCAGAGTGGGCAGAAGAAGAGAATGACCTGAGTCATGAATTGTAAAAGGGCAATGTAAGTACAGACTTGTGCAAAACTCAAAAAACTCTAACTGACATTTATTAACAGGCAATTATATAACAGCACTTTTAGCGACATTAAGAAACTATCAGAATTTTTTTATAGTTTTTTTCCCCCCACAAAACCCTTCATCTTGCATCTCTTATGCAATAGGCGACAAAAAAGCTGCACACTCTGTCGACTTCTGTGAAAGGATTTGGAGTTGAAATCCTCTGCCTGTACTAACATTGCCCTGCACGCCCAGCTGCCAGGTAGATCACCGGGCAGCAATTAATGCTTGTCTGCACATCACTCAATGGCACTGCTCAAATACATTATGTTTAAGTGTCATATATGGAATTGTTTATAGCACATTTTACCCATTGTCTACAGCGACAATAGATCTTGCAATGCCGTGACAGTCTGTAGTTTTCATAGCATGTGTGTAGCTGCACAACAATAAAGAGAATTTATGGTATCTTACATTGTCATAAATCTTGGCTTGCAAGCAAGTACCGATTAACTCATCCTGACATACAGCATGTATTATACTCCAGAGCTGTCTTCACATTTCTGCTAGCTTCCACTCTTTTACAGACCAACGAACAGGCACATACAAGCCAATGCTGTCCGTATTCTGGGAGAGGTTTTATTACATCCGAGAACTGTGAGCCAGCGGGCCATGACCCTTTAGTTGCATAGTGCCAAGACATTCCTGATAGATACTATTATCTTGGTCCACAAATTGATGCTGAAAAAACGCCCCTTTATACCTACAGTACACTGTGAATGGAAAACATTTGCCTAGCAAGAACTACTATAGTTTAAAATTAGGTTTCCCTATATTACTCAAATAGTTTAGACTGACGGTAAAAAAAGAGAAGTAAAACTGAATTTTGCAGAAGTTCTGTAGAACATACGGTAGATACATTCACTATGGACACCTTGTGGTCGCCAGTGGATCTGTTGTAGCTCCTGTCCATTTCCACAGACTAAGGCCTCATGCACACGGACGTTTTTTTTCACGGTCCGCAAAACGGGGTTCCGTTGGTCCGTGATCCGTGACCGTTTTTCCGTCCGTGGGTCTTCCTTGATTTTTGGAGGATCCACGGACATGAAAAAAAAGTCATTTTGGTGTCCGCCTGGCCGTGCGGAGCCAAACGGATCCGTCCTGAATTACAATGCAAGTCAATGGGGACGGATCCGTTTGATGTTGACACAATATGGTGCCATTTCAAACGGATCCGTCCCCATTGACTTTCAATGTAAAGTCTGGAGTTCTGTTATACCATCGGATTGGAGTTTTCTCCAATCCGATGGTATATTTTAACTTGTAGCGTCCCCATCACCATGGGAACGCCTCTATGTTAGAATATACTGTCGGATATGAGCTACATCGTGAAACTCATTTCCGACAGTATATTCTAACACAGAGGCGTTCCCATGGTGATGGGGACGCTTCAGGTTAGAATATACAAAAAAACTGTGTACATGACTGTCCCCTGCTGCCTGGCAGGTGCTGCCAGGCAGCAGGGGGCAGACCCCCCCCCCCCTGTTTTTAACTCATTGGTGGCCAGTGGGCCCCCCCACCCCTGTTGTTAACTAGTTGGTGGCCAGTGTGCGCGCGCCCCCCCAACCCCCCCTCCCTCCCTCTATTGTTTGAATACATTGGGGCCAGTGTGCGCGCGCCCCCCCAACCCCCCCCCCCCCTCCCTCCCTCTATTGTAATCATCATCGGTGGCAGCGGAGTGGAAGATTTTCATACTTACCTGGCTGCTGGCTGCTGCGATGTCTGCGTCCGGCCGGGAGCTCCTCCTACTGGTAAGTGACAGGTCTGTGCGGCGCATTGCTAAAGAACTGTCACTTACCAGTAGGAGGAGCTCCCGGCCGGACGCAGACATCGCAGCAGCAAGAAGCAGGTAAGTATGAAAATCTTCTACTCCGCTGCCACCGATGATGATTACAATAGAGGGAGGGAGGGGGGGGGGGGGGGTTGGGGGGGCGCGCGCACACTGGCCCCAATGTATTCAAACAATAGAGGGAGGGAGGGGGGGTTGGGGGGGCGCGCGCACACTGGCCCCAATGTATTCAAACAATAGAGGGAGGGAGGGGGGGTTGGGGGGGCGCGCGCACACTGGCCCCAATGTATTAAAACAATAGAGGGAGGGAGGGGGGGGGGGTCTGCCCCCTGCTGCCTGGCAGCCCTGATCTCTTACAGGGGGATATGATGGGGTTAATTGTACTATCATATCCCCCTGTAAGAGATCGGGTGCTGCCAGGCAGCAGGGGGCAGTCTTGTACAAAGTTTGCAGTGTATTCTAACTAGAAGCGTCCCATCACCATGGGAACGCTTCTGTGTTAGAATATACTGTCGGAAATGAGTTTTCACGAAGTGAAAACTTAGATCAGAAAAAGCTTTTATGCAGACGGATCTTCAGATCCGTCTGTATGAAAGCAACCTACGGCCACGGATCACGGACACGGATGCCAATCTTGTGTGCATCCGTGTTCTTTCACGGACCCATTGACTTGAATGGGCCCGTGAACCGTTGGCCGTGAAAAAAATAGGACAGGTCATATTTTTTTCACGGCCAGGAAACACGGCTCACGGATGCGGCTGCCAAACGGTGCATTTTCCGATTTTTCCACGGACCCATTGAAAGTCAATGGGTCCGTGAAAAAAAACGGAAAACGGCACAACGGCCACGGATGCACACAACGGTCGTGTGCATGAGGCCTAATAGTATGATGTCTTGCCCAAAAAATCTGGTACTGTATTAGCCAGAAAAATCCATGTGATGTTAAATACTTTCAGGTTAAAAGACATATATATTGCAGTATTACGCCTGACAAAGGAGCCTCTGTGCTCTGAAAGCTTGCAAACAGATACAACGTTAGCCAATAAAGGTATCACTGCTATAATACATATGTCTTTTTTAACTCAAACGTAGTTAACATCACACAAAGACTAGTATAAAAGGTTTGAAATTGGAATAAAAAAACTAAACTTGCTTTCTAAATACTGGTATATTTAATACATGTATGTTATCAAATAAACTCAACTGAATTGTGTCGCCATGCGTCGCCAGTAAAATACTAAGTGGCTGCATGCATGAAGCAAGTACTCTAATGTCATCACCAGTTAATTTGGCCCATTTAGGTGATCATGGAAGAAATGAGTTCATTCCATTAAACCCTGCACACTTAAAGAACTTGTTTGGAACCCTAACCAGGCCTTGCTGCAGATGAAAATTGATCTTGCTACAAACATATTGAATTTCAAGCCATCTGGATATACAATATGGGACAAATCTGTTCCACTGACTTGCTAAGAAGTGGCTTTTCTTTGTTGAGTCAAGATGAATGTCAAAGCATTTTACTCATTTAATGCTAAGGCTGGGTTCACATGTAGCAGTACTGGTGCAGCAGGAGGCCGTTCTGTCACAGTAAGGGTGCCTTAACATATGGCATATGGCAACTAGGAAATCCTGAGGGGGAAATCCAGACATACACATAAAGTAAATGTTTTCAATTTTCACATAGAGTACCTCCAAAGTGGAAAGTATTTACAGTTGTGTTCAAAATTATAGCAGTGTGTTTAAAAAAGTGAATAAAGCTCAAAATGCTTCTAATAGCTTTTATTTCCATACAAACAAAAGCATTGGGAACACTACACATTCTATTCCAAATCAAAACATGAAGAAAAATATATCAAATTTGTGTTGTTCCTCTAAAAAAAAAATTGAAGAAAAGTGAATATTAGACTGTTCAAAAAAATAGCAGTGTTTGTATTCTTCTTTACAAACTTAAACATTCACTATATAAACTGAAAAATGTTTGAAGATTTTGCTTTCCTTTGAATCACTTAACTAATATTTAGTTGTATAACCACTGTTTCTGAGAACTGCTGTACATCTGTGTTGCATGGACTCAACCAACTTCTGGCCCCTGTAAACAGGTATTCCAGCCCAGGATGATTGGACTACATTCCACAGTTCTTCTCTATTTCTTGGTTTTGCCTCAGAAACTGCATTTTCCCGCAATGCACCCGCCTCTTATCCAGGCAAAAAACATGACGCCCGTGTGAAAGAGGCCTTACAGTAGCCACCATGGGCCATATACATAATAGACAGGAACTGACTCCATTAACTTCCATGAGTACCTGTGCAAAGGTCAGGAGGGAATAGGTAAGGCCTCTTTCAAACTTGCGTTGTCCGGATCCGGTGTGTACTCCATTTGCCGGAATTACACGCCGGATCCGGAAAAACGCAAGTGATTTGAAAGCATTTGAAGACGGATCCGTCTTCAAAATGCGTTCAGTGTTACTATGGCAGCCAGGACGCTATTAAAGTCCTGGTTGCCATAGTAGTAGTGGGGAGCGGGGGAGCGGTATACTTACAGTCCGTGCGGCTCCCGGGGCGCTCCAGATAGAAGTCAGAGCGCCCCATGCGCATGGATGACGTGCCATGCGATCACGTCATCGATGCGCGTGGGGCGCCCTGACGTCACTCTGAATCGCCCCGGGAGCCGCACGGACGGTAAGTATGCTGCGGTATTTTCTCCGGCCAAAAAACGTTCCGGTCCTGAACATAAGACATCCTAATGCATCCTGAACGGATTTCTCTCCATTCAGAATGCATTAGGATAAAACTGATCAGGATTCTTCTGGCATAGAGCCCCGACGACCCCTCATAAAGGCCTTGTGGGTCAGCCAAAGCATCATAGGTATAACATCAGAAGTATCATTATTAGAGAAGAAGTTTGAAAGGTCTTCCTGCAACTGGGAAAAAATGGTTGGGTTAGTCAGGAGAGACTCATTTAACCTCCAGTGATAGGGTGTAGCAATATGATGTGGAGTCATAAATTCTGCAATAACTAAATCATGGTCCGACCATGACGACACAACATGTCTGGAGTAGGACATATATGGCAGAAGAGAGGTGGAAGCCAGAATCATGTCAATACGTGTGAAGGTCTGGTGGGCCGGCGAGAAGTACGTATACCCCCTTTGAGGGCCATTGTGTTCCCTCCACGTGTCAGCTATCGCCAATGATTGCATAACCTGAGTGATCAGTTTCGCCTGAGTTGCCGGGCGCGGTGTTGTAGGAGGGACAGAACGATCTAGAACTGGATGGACCGTAAAATTAAAGTCCCCGCACCATATTAATTTCTGAAACGTGAGCTTCCGAATTATTTTACTGACAGCTTCAAAAAATCTGGTGGGGTTATCCGTGGGCGCATATGAGTTGACAATGCAGAGAGTTTCCTCTTGGTGGGTCCCAACTAAAATCACATACCTCCCGTTAGGGTCAATACATGACTGAGTTATAGTATAAGAGAATGAGTTTCTTAACAACGTTACAACCCCCCTACACTTAGATGTAAAAGTGGAGTAATGGAAGCTAGAGTAGAGTATTGTGGGTGGAAGTACTTCGGGTGCGACGACGGTGTAAAATGCGTCTCCTGGAGACAGATGACGTCAGGTGTGTGTTTGAGATAAATTGCAAAGGCGGTCTTTCTTTTCCTAGGGGAATTGAAACCCCGCACATTATGAGTTAGTAGCTTACACATCATAGCGGTATATGACAATCTCCTTATGGTAAAGCCGCCATCCGTCGCCTGCATCCCAAAGCACCCCCACCCCGGCCCCCCTCCTCACCTCCAGACATACATTGACTATCCAAGTAGTATTCCCCAAGAGCACAACATCAATACAATGGAACATAATAACAGCCTGAATGAACAGGCAACAGAAAGTGGGACTACAAAGCCCCAACCTATGGAGAAAAAGTGGCGAGAAATAGGAAAGAGGGCATAGCCCAGTAACGGCTAGCAGCCCTCTCTCACAACATCCCATATCTGGGACAACATGAAAGTCCGCATGATCGAGGCCCTATAATAATAAAACTGGCCCGATACATAGGTTACGGGGATGAAACCAGAGGCCCCAAAGTAGACCCGTGCAGACAAACAGTACTGTTACCGCTCTCTAGTCGAGGATAGGTGAAAAGTCAGGTATTTCTCAGCCTGGTCGGGCCCCCGGAGGCTGACGGAACAGTTGTCCAGACCCTTGCCGGCCTCTGTGGCTTCGGTGATGCAGACGGTAAGTCCTGATGGTCAAACTGGATCCCAGCCCGCTTCAGTGCCTCCAGGCCCTCTGCCACAGAACGGATAGTATGAGGGCACGAGTTCAGCTGAAATGATAGATTGAAGGGAAATCCCCACCTGTATCTAACGTTGGCCTTCTGCAAGGCCTGTGTGACCGGCCTCATTTCTCTGCGCCTACGGAGCGTGGAAGGCGCTAGGTCAGCATAGAGGTGGACTGACTGCGGGAGTCCAGGTAGGTCCAGATTGTCCCTTGCTGCAGCAAGAACTTTGGCCCTAGTGTCGGGATGGTGGAATTTCAGAATTACATCTCTGGGGAGATCCGGGGTCCTAGGTTTCCCCAAAGACCTGTGGACACGGTCCATCTTAAGAAAATGTGGTTCTGCTTGAGGGAGCAGGGCCGTAAACAAGGCAGACAGAGTGGACGATAGATCAGTGAACGATTCTGGCAGACCTCTAACTCTTAGGTTACCCCTCCGGGACCTGTTTTCGAGATATTCGATTTTAAGTTCCAAATCTGCTAGCTGGTTGTCGTGGGAGTCAATATCCTCTCGGTCGCGGCCCAGAGCGTCAGACAGGTCGTCTGTTCTTGTCTCTAAGTCCGAGACTCTGTTACCGAGGTCCTGTATCTGGCGCGTAAAGTCCGAGACTGCTTGGGACAACTCGGTTTTAAAAAGTGCTGCAATGTTTTTGTACAAGTCGTCCGAACCCACCCAAGTATCTGTTGTTTCTTGGGGCGGATCACCGCCATCTGATGAAGCCGGGCTGGCAGGAGTCGCTGGCACGTCCGCCATGACAGTCTGCCTGGTCTGTCGGAAGATCTCCGGCAAGGTCTGCGACGGGACCGGGGTGCCCGGAATTCTTGCTTTCCCCTTTGTGCGGGTCATCTTCGGGGACCCCTGCATCAAATTTCAGGCGTGATGGAGCCCAGTAATAGGCGCTAAAAGTAGGGTAATCTCAAAGTGCGGAGCGGAGCTCACTGAAGCATGACCTCCTCGTGAGCCGCGCGCATGCGTCCCCCCGTTAGGTAGGCTTTAAACTAACCTATACCCAAGGGGGGAGAATCATGAAAACTGTGCAAAATAAAAATTTACTTTGTTGCCCATAGCAATCAACCACAGCACAACTTTAATTTTTCAAAAGCAGAATTTGTCATATAAATGTATGCATACATAATTATGAAATCACTATACAATTAGTAATAATAAAGTGTGCTGGCTCAAACTAGAAAGCGCTCGCCTAACTTCAAAGCACGGGCATGCTCAATCTAAGGAGGCTACAAGTGGAGACTGTCATGTGATTGGCCGACAAAAAGTCAAGCCACATCAGTGTACACTGTATAGTCTAGTTTATGTGACTGGGGATCAGAAAAAGGGGTTGCAGCCCAAACTGGAAACACTTTAGTATTAGTAAGTAAAGTGTATTGTGGTGTCATAATTACTGTGTCTGTATAAATTGATATGACTGCACAATCCCTAGATGACTAGACAGTTAGAAAGTGCAAATATGGGTGCAATTCCTAAGGGAAGGTAGATATTTCTTCCACTGATAAATCAAAAAGCTAAAATTGAGGCAGCAATCCAAATGTGGTGAAAAGGATGATGTGGCAGGCACAGCACTTTGAAGTGCCTTTTGCGCTGTGGCATTAGAAGAATTCTGATATCTCTGACTTTTTTAGTCTAAACAGACTGGCCCAGATTTATCATTAGCTCAGATCAGAATAATGGAGTGAAAAAGTCCCAAACGCTAAAACTGCGCACAAATTTGCGACTTTTTTCTGCTCTGCACTATGCTCGCCAGTTTTCTGAAAGTGGGCGTGTTTTCTTATGTAAATGAATCTCTAGACAGATTTACTATTGGGACTATTTAAAAGGTCGCAAAAAAGTCGCAATTTCACTCCAGTGAGGACCATGCTTATCTTATGAGACTTTTTAATAGAACATGCGACTTTTTCATAAAAACGTGCGACTTTTTCATAAAGATGTGCGACCTTTGTAAAGCTGCTTACTGACAGATAAACTGCTACCATCAAACCACATTTATTACAGTCTTAAAGGGCCATTAATAAATCTGACTTGGCTAAAACTGACTTTAGCCATATGTGAAAGTGGAGTGAGCTGTCAGAGTCATGATAAATCTGGCCCTCTGTCTCTAGCTCCATTCTATGAAAACAGTAGGTTTACTAACTTCAACTTTTCTTCATATATAACACTGCCGCCTCCGCAGCAGATAGTCCATGTACATAACACGTGTTGAAAATATATCACAAAATGGCGGTATGCATAACATGGTGGTTCAACTGTTTAATCTTGTCATTCAACATAAAATGGTGGATACATTTCTCTCTTCAGTGTCTGTACTGTCACTTTAAGTTATTTAAGCACTTTACGATCACTCCGAGTTGCATCCATGGACATTTGCTACTTATAAACTGTCACTTACTGATGACTTATGGCTACCAGCCACTTTTTCATCTCAGTATTGCATCTCAGTGTTAGGGCTCATGCCCACAAGCGTAAGTGCTCAGTGCCTTTCTGCAATATATGGGCACTGGCCATGTGCACTCCGTGGTGCAGATGTGAACCCATTGACTTGAATTGGTCCGCGATCCGCAACACACGACCAAAGATAGGACTTCACCTATCTTTTGTGGAGTGGAGGCACTATGAAGAGCTTCCAAGGGCTTCCGGGTCCAAAAAAAGATAGAACATGTGCTATCTTTGGCCATATCTTGCAGATCATGGACCCATTCAATTCAATGGGTCTGCATCCACAAACAGTGTGCACATGGCCAGTGCCCGTGCATTGCAATGAGCCCTTACATGTTGTGGCTTCTTTTCTTCCTGTGGAAGCTGTTAAACTCTTCATCTCTGCAGCCCTTGATTCCTAGTCCCTAAGGCATAAATGTCAGGCATTCCATTCTTCTACAGGATCTGACACAGGCATGCACAGGGACAAGAAAACAAAAAGATAATATCAAACCCAGGATCTGTAAATCAAGCTGGCTTTATACAGTTTATACAGCACATAGACGACTGCTTGATCTCTTTATTTTATGTACCCAAAACATAATTGAAAATGGAAAAGTAGTGCAAGTTTCTAATGGACTTAAATGGAATGTATCATCAGAAAATATTTAAATTAGGTTTTTCTGTTAAACATATTGGAGGTCATTTATTATGACCTGCATTTTAGGTCTTAATGACCCGTATATCTGGTGGTGGATCTGCCGAAGTTATGAAGAGGCGCCGGCCTCTACATAACTTCGGAGTATTCACTATCGGTCTAAATGTAAGACAGCTTCCTAGCGGTATTACATTTTTTTTTTTTTTTTAAAACATTTTATTCCATTTTGCAGACTGAAATTTTTTACAGACATACTCACATATATATGATACATATATTTCACAAGTCTTGAGTATCAATTTATAGCAATGATATCGTTTCTGACAATAGCCAAAGAAGGAGCATTAGATCTGGTGAATAATTAATAAACAAATTTCAACACCCCCCTCCCTCATCTTAACCCCTACTGTCTGGCTGTAACTCCACCTTAATACTATATTTCTCCTCCTTTTTACCTTGCCTACATGAAGAGCAATCAGAATAGGCATACCTAAGATACACCTCCTATACCTATGTCTCCTTTTTCATTTAACTTTCAACTTTCCTAGGGTGCCTCTTATGTCTTTCTGTAAGTACCACTCAGTATGTTTGAAGTTATTCATGAGCGTTTTTGTGTCTTCTGTTGATAAATGTTTGACAATAAATTTTGACCATTTATTCAAAAAAGCTGCTGAACCTTTGTTTTTATTGGACTCTGCATCTAATTGATCCATTAGCAGAAAATGCCTTTATTAGGCTGTGAAATTCTGTGCCTGTGGGTGTTTGAGGTTCTAGCCATTTTTGTAATAAGCATTTCAAGGCCACAAGTAACACCCCATCTATCAATTTGGGCACTTGCGTAGTGTCTGGGAATACATGAAACAGAACTACTTCTGGTTCACATGGTAAGTCAATATGCCACGTGTCTTTAATCCAAGACAGTATCCATTCCCAGTATTGACGCGTCTTAGGACATAGCCACATCCCATGATCCAGATCTGCTTTTAGTAGATCACACTTTAGACATTTATTTATCCAAGATTCTGTATTACGCGTATGAGTTATATTAAAAGCATATATTGCTCTGTGCATTAATTTCAGTTGAGTTTCCCTCCATTTTTCACTCACTACTGCTTTTCTTGTCCTAATCCACCCCGTCATTATCTTCTCTCTCCAGTCTTGGCTCACCAACAGTTTACCCCATCCCTTACTAATTGTGGCTACCGTTTTATAATTATCCCTGTCTCTGAGTTGTCTATAGATGTCTGATAGTGACCACTTATTTCCCATCTGTTTGAGTAATGCATCAAATCCATTGACTTTACATTCCGATGAAACCTGATTTAGCCTAGCCTTACAAAAGTGCATCATTTGATAGTATTGCATTTCCTGCCCTTTATGAAGACCATACTTGTCACATAGCTCTGGTAGCAATAAATACCTTTGCACTTGAACATTAAATAAGTGTAGAACCGTATCAATCCCCTTCTTCCTCCAGTGTTGGAAAAGTTTATTAGTGTTTCCTGCCTCAAATTCTGGATGGGCCCATAGACATATATATTTAGAAGTCCTAAAGGAAAGGTTATATAGTTTTCTCACTTCCTTCCACGTTACTATGGTGTCTCTCAATATTACAGAGCTCTTAACATCCATTGGTAGAGAAGCTAAGCGTGCGTGAAGCAATGCTCCCAGATCCAATCCCTGGGCTAGTTCTTTTTCCAGCAGTAAGTTTGAATAATAAGATGTCCTAGCCAACCAATCCCTACAATGACGAAAAAGACTGGCCAGGTTATATCTTCTAAGATCAGGAAATCTCACCCCCCCCCCCTTTTTGCACTGGTAAATAGAGTTTCCGCAGGGCTATCCTAGCTCTTTTTTTTTTGACCATAGGAATTGTGAGAAAGCCCTATTAAACTGCTTTAGATCACAGTGCTTAATGAGGATGGGCAATGTTTGCATAGGATAGAATAATTTGGGGACACTGACCATTTTTACCAAATGACACCTTCCCAGTAGAGATAAGGGCAGTGATTGCCATCTCTCTAGCTCTTGTTTTATTTGTTTTATCAATGGTGTGTAGTTGAGACTATATAAAGAGTGAGGTGATGGTCCAATTTTAATACCTAGATACTTGATATGTTTTTTTGATACAGTAACGGGGCAGTAATATATTATTGGCCTGGTTTTTGAGGGCACACTTCCTATATATAGGAGTTCGCATTTTTCGATATTGACTTTAAATCCTGAACTTTTCCCCAAATCCTCTATCACTTCAAATATACTATGAATATCTCTGGAAGGGTTTGCCAGGAACATAATTATGTCATCAGCGAATAATGATAATTTCACCTCTCTTGACCCTATTTTTATTCCTTCAAATGAATTTGACTTTTCTAAATACCTAGCTAGTGGCTCTATTGCTATATTAAACAGTAAAGGTGAAAGTGGACATCCTTGCCTCGTCCCCTTTAAAAGTGGAAAAGATTGAGAAAGAAATCCTGGTAATACTATTTGTGCCTTAGGGTCTGAGTATAAAGCTGATATATAAGTTCGGAAGGCCCCTTTTATATTCATTGCATCTAATACCTTCGCCAGCCATCCCCAATGCACATTATCGAACGCCTTTTCGGCATCTATTGTGAGGAGTGCAGATGATTCATTTAGCTGAGGACTACTAGCCACAGAATCCAGAACAGTCAGCACCCTCCTCATATTAAACACTGCAGATCTGCCCTTTACAAATCCCGCCCAATCAGGTTCGGCAACTTGTCAGCTAGTCTATCCGCCATAATTTTAGATAGTAGCTTGTGATCTACATCTATCAATGAGATAGGTCTATATGACGATGGCAAAAGCAGATCTTCCCCAGGTTTCGGTAACAGACGTATATATGCTGTGTTATTAGTCAGTTTTGTGACTTTGCCCTCCAAAACCTTGTTAAAATTCTCTGTAAGCATTTGAGATATATCATCTTTCAATATTTTATAGAACTCACCAGTGTAACCATCTGGACCTGGTGCTTTTCCTGACGGCAGATTGTTAATTGTCCTAGAGACCTCTTCCACTGACACTGGCTTATTAAGGTCAAGTAGCTGACTGTCCTGTAGTCTCGGTATATCGGTCTGATCAAGATAATGCCTTAGGGATGGCTGGGTATCAGGTCCTGCCGAATACAATTTCATATAATATTCTCTAAAGATCTCCAGGACTCTCTCAGGCTTGTTTTGATGCTTGCCTTGCCCATCTAACAACGTCGGGGACACCAACTGGGTTTGTGGACCCTTAGACAACTTCGCTAGCAGCCTTCCAGATTTATTCCCGTATTTAAATAATTTGGAATCTTTCTGAGAACTATACATCCTCTCCCATCTGGTGTACCACAACTCAAAGTTTTTCTTTGCGGTTATCCACTCTAATTTAGTTTTCTCAGATGGGATTTGAAGAAAATCCGAATATGTCTTTCTAAGGATATCTGTCATTTCTTCTAATTTCTTTTTGGTTCTTGCTTTTAGAGCATGCACATAGGACATTATCTTACCCCGTAAAACAGCTTTTTCAGTATCCCATAATAATGTCGGATCTTCTTTGTGTTGTGCATTATCTGTCTGAAACTCTAAATGCCAGCCTCGTAATAGGTCTCTAAAGTTCTCATTTTCCCCTAGAAAAGAGGGAAACCTCCATATATAGTCAGATCCTTTTTGTATTTGTTCCTTAAGGTCCAACTGTATTGGGGCATGATCCGAAATAACCATGTCTAGGATCTTGGGGTTATCAATCATGAAAAATAAGGAGGACGAAACCAACAAATAATCGATACGAGACCATGAATCATTAGGAGCCGAGTAGAAAGTATATTCTCGTCCCTCAGGGTTAACTGTTCTCCAGGGGTCTATGAGGTCATGATCTCGTGCCAATTGTTCTAAAACCCTTTCTCTCCCTACTACTGTCCTTTTCAGTGGTATAGCCGATTTACGGTCCTCCCTGCTCTCCATCACTGTATTCATGTCCCCCCTACGATAACATTATGTTGCCGTAAAGTGCCCAGACGTGCGCCAATCTCCTCAAAAAACTATTTTTTATCCCTGTTAGGTCCATATATATTAATTAACCCTATCTCCCCCATTGAGGCTTTCGCGGTCACTATCTGCCATTTACCCGCATCGTCAGTTGCATGTGCCATTATATCGAATTGCAGTTTCCTATGAAAAAGTATTAGTGTTCCTCCTTTCTTGCCTACTGCTTCAGATCCTATAGCTTTCCCTACCCACATTCTCTCCATGCAATTAAAATCCTCTGCGCGTAAATGGGTTTCCTGCAACAACGCAATATCAGCTCTGCATTTTTGTAGATGTTTAAGGATCATATTTCTCTTGGCTGGGGAACGAAGCCCCTTCACGTTCCATGATATAATTTGCATTGTATTATTTTCGCATGTAGAGAATGTGGCCTAGGTACTTGAGTATACATCCAGACAAACAATAAAACCCTTCCCATCCCCAACCATTTCCATGACATGCTGCATGAAAATAAATTCCCCCTAACTTCATAACTCTCATTAACATTATAAGTTAACATATTCCTCTCTTCGCTTTCTATTTACTTCACTTTTTTCCAACATGGTCAGTCAAACCCTGTGCATCACTTCAAGCAAAAACATGAACATGAACTTGAAGGCCTTCTGCGCTTAATCATTAAGTCTATGTGCTCTTCTGAAAGTAATTACCATGACAATTTATCATACAATTACCCCTATCAACGTGAGGGCCACTTTCGCGGTTCACCGCCTATGTCCATATTTGATGCAGCAGCTTCTATGTCACTCTCCTTGGACTTAACTGGCTTCTCTGGTGGTCTGTATCAGCCAGGGGGTCTTGATGACAGATGCTTTAGATCCAGTTAATTTATCGCTTCTTTTGCCGACGTAAATGTAGACGTCATACCATCCGAATGGAATATTTTGAGAATTGCTGGGTATAGGAGTCCAAACCTTGTATGTCTCTCATACAGTTCTGAGCAGATCCCTGAGAACTCTCTTCTCCTCTTTTGCACTTCTACGGAATAATCGCCGAATATCAGCACTTTCTGGCCTTGGATTTCAAGTGTGGATCCCTGCCGCTTGTACTGTCGCAGTATGGCCGTCTTGTCTGTAAAATCCAAGTACTTTACTATGACGGGTCTCGGTCTCTGCTGTAAAGCTGAAGCAGCCTTTCAGGTACGATCTACCCCTGTTCTCAGGTCTGGACCTATACGGTGAGCTCGTTCCACCTTGCATGATTTTTCAAGCCCTAGAACCGAAGGTATTTCTTGATCGCAGATTGCGATCAGATGTGAAGGGATAGACTCTTTCAGTCCCAGTATTCGTAGGTTGCTCCTATGTGAGCGATTTTCCAGATCGTCCACCTTCATTTTTATGGACGTTGTCTCCCTTTCTGCCTTCTCCAGCAGAATGCGTAAGTCGGAACACGACTCTTCTAACGTTTGTATACGTGTCTCTGCGTTCTCTAGCCTTGACCCCGTGTTCTGCTGCAGTTGCTTGTAGGGACTGTAGTGTGTGTCCCACCGTACTGGCCAGGGATTCTTGCAAATCAGGTAGGATCCGATTAGCCACTTCTATTGCCAGCTTTACATAATCAATGCCAGCGTCGTCTCCTCTGAGATCAGTTTCATCTGGCGCTGCTTTTTCTTCCATTGTTGTCTGTTGCAGAAATGAGCGCGCTTTCCTCCTCTCCTTCACTTTCCCGCGCTGCGGACTTCAGAGCTTTACTCTGGCCTTTTGATTTACTTCTTGTCCCCATATTGAGTATATAACGATCCATAGACTCCCGCTAAGCTAGCGGTATTGGTATTCCCGAAACTTGTCCGGTATGTGGGGGAGAAATGATCCACAGAGGCTTGACTGTACGGAGCCGAGGTTAGCTGCGTCTCACCATGCTGGCGCCGGAACCGGAAGTCCCATTTTTATTAGTTTTATATGCACGTGTTACAGAAAGTAGCATCGTACAGTACAAGGTACAACAAGAAGCAATTCTCAATATATGTAATGTTACATGAAAATTTTTATACATTGTCTAATTGCATACAATACCCCTTTCTGAACCCAAAATAAACCCCCTCTCAAGATTCTCTTTGATGTAGTCAGTCATCGCCTGAGTCTCTGTAAGTGAGAGTGGGTAAACTCGACCACGAGGAGGAGTGGCACCAGGCAGAAGGTCGATCGGACAGTCATAGGGATGAAGAGGAGGCAGAGTCTTGGCGTCTTTTTTACTAAAGACTTCCGCGTAATTGGCATATTGCTGTGGAAGTCCAGGCAGGTTTACAGGTACCGTAGTCGAGGAAGCCAGTCGGATCTCCGCTAGGCAGGTGGAGCGACAAGATGATCCCTATCGCAGGATAGGGATCATCTGACCGGAGTGCCAGTCCACAAATGGCGAATGAGGACATAGCCAGGGTAACCCAAGAATAATCGGATTCACAGAGACTGGCAGCACATAGAAAGATATCAGCTCCGAGTACAGAACGACAATTTGTAACTTAAGGCGCACAGTAACCGTGAGTACTGGTTCAGGAAGCGGTAGTCCATTTACGGAGGCCAAAGACAAAGGCCTCTCCGGTCGGGTGGTTGGAAGCCGATACTGGTGGACCAGGGCTTGTTGAATGAAGTTAACGGTTGACCCAGAGTCACCGGAAGTGAAGGTTTCGGAGAGTACATCTTCTGGTCTAGGACCACCTATCTAACTGATTCTAGACAGTAGCGTTTCCCGGCCTCTGGGGGCAGTTATGCATAAAATGGCCCTTGCTTCCACAATATAGACATAGATTCTCTGCCTTGCGATGCAGATGTTCTCGGTGAGTCAGACGAAGATGCTCAATTTGCATGGGCTCCTCAGGTGGGGTGGACATCAGAGGAAGGACCGGCCTCTGGAAGGATGGAGCCAGATGAGGTGGTCTTCTGGTGTATGCGACCTGCTTAGAGCGTTCCCTGAAACGCACATCAATCCATGTAGCCAATGTGATCAGGTCATTCAGAGTGGACGGGGGGTCTCGGCCAGCTAATTCATCCTTAAAGCGGTCAGAAAGGCTTTCCCAGAACACCAGCAGTTGAGCCTCATCATTCCATGTGAGTTCGGCCGCTAAGGTACGAAACTGGATGGCGTACTGACCAACAGATGCAGAACCTTGTCTAAGATCCTCCGGTCTCCTCCCTCCCCAGATCCTGCTCAGGGCTTGTGGTTCCCCCCACCATCGGCAACCCGCCCGTGGCCTGCTGCCCCCTTTGGCCATCCTCACCCAGCTCTGAATCCTCCTTCTGCAAATGGCAGGGGAAGGAGCCGGAGCATCTCCTCTCCTACATAGCGCCACATACCTCCTATATCCAGTGATGTCACCTTTGTTGTAGACGTTCTCTTTCTTTATCTTCTCCATTCAGACCAGACCGCCATGATGATTTTTCAGCCATCTCCCGTCTCTGCAGAGATTGAGAAACAGACATTAGTTTTCCACATTAACATCATCTTCACATCTTCTGAACACCCTTTTCTGCCACCCCCAATACTATACTGCAGAAACAGTACCCCTGGAAATACTGCTACTACACAGATAGTGCCCCCTTCAACAATTATTGGCACACAGTGCTCTAAAAAATAACTGCGCCCAGACATTAATAGTATAAAGATAATGTCCCCCAAAAATAATTGTGCTAAGCTGATACTATGCCGGGGTGCCCCCCAAAGTAACAGTGCTCCCCAAAATCCCACCAATAGAAATAATTATCTGCCAGAGCACACTTAGTAGTAATAATGCCCCTATAGTGCCTATACTAGTAATCATGTTCCTCATAGCTCCCCAGTAGTAGTAAATCTCCGCATAATATCCCCTAGTAGTAATAATTCTCCCTATAATATGACAGTACATGAAATACCCCTGATTAGTGCGCGCAGTTGAGCTAATATCCCAATAATGTATGGCAGTATAAAATACCCCTTGTGAGACAGTGACAGGTCTCACGCAGGTTGGAGGCAAGGAAGGGGTGGATAGTGCGGTCCACACCCCTGTTCCACCACAGGTGAGACAAGCTGGAGGTAATCAGCCTGGCATAAGGCACCTCCCAGAGTGTCAGAAAGGAGGGAGTGTGTTACCTGTAGACAGAGGCCTGGAGGCTCTGTCTGTGTGGCCTCAGCTGGGCTAGGCTGAGGGACCACGAGGCTAAGTGACAGCCTGGAATTTGGGGGACACAGTGACGCCTGCGGTACAAGGGCCACAAGGTCAGAGTCGGGAGGACTGCTGGACCACAATCCCCCAAAGGGACTTGCATTTGCTACAGCCTTGAGGCTGCTGGGCTAGCTGAGAGAGCTGCATGTTATAACCGTGTCTGAACAGCACTCTATAGGTGAGTCAGAGATTCTGCACTATGTTTAGTAGAGCCCAGCTGGGCAGGTATTTGTTTTGCATTATGTTTATTTTGCTAAGGTGCCAAATAAAAGCGAAGTTTGGACCTTAAACTTGGTGTCTGGCAAAGATATTTGTGTGAATGACCCCCAGAGAAGAGCTAACCCCCTACACTCTATATAGTGCCCCAGTAAATGCCCTCATAGTGCTCCTCTCCCCCTTCCACATAGTGTCCCCATAATATGCCAGTCAAAAAATGTCCCTTCTTAGTGCCCCCCAGCAGATGTCCCTAAAGTTCTCCTCTACCCCATAATGTGCCAGTAAAAAAGCCCCTTCTTAGTGCCACCAGATGCCCCAATAGTTCTCCACTCCCCCATAGTGCCCCCAAATAATGCCCCATAGTGCCGCTTTCCCCTAAAGTGCCCCCCATAATGTGCCAGTAAAAAATGCCCCCTTAGTGCCACCAGATGCCATAGTTCCCCCCATAATGTGCCAATAAAAAGGGCCCCTTTAGAGCCCCCACTTACCCATAGTACCCCCAAAGAATTCCCCTATAGTGCCAACAGATGCCCCATAGTGCCGCTCTCCCCTATAGTGCCCCTCAGTGTGCCAATTAAAAAAAAGCTCCTTTAGAGCCCCCAGATGCCCCCATAATGCTTCTCTCACCCATGGTGCCCCTCCATAACGTTCCAGTAAGAAATGCCCCAATAGTGCCCCCCCAAAATGGGCAAGAAATAAATGCCCCCAGAGTGCCACCCCCCAAAAAATGGGGCTGTAAGAAATGCCAGATGCTCCTATAGTGACAGCTCCCCCTGCAAAGAAAAAAATAAACACTTATACTTACCTCCATCAGCAGTGGTGCGATGCAGGCCTCTTCCGGCCTGTGTCCCCCGCTGTGTGCTGCCCGGCTTAGGCAGCGCGATGATAATGACGTAATCACACCACCTGAACCGCGGCCTATCAGAAGAACGGGGAAGGGAGACGCCTCTCCCTCCCCTGCCCTGCTGCAGCACAGCCATCTGTATCGCTGTCCTGCGTCCCAGCCCTCCCTTGTGCAGGGATGTAGTCAGGACGAGAAAAGGGTCAAGGCATGCGGCACAGGAGCAAGCTCAGACAATCTGGGTCGGCAACAGGAGAGGCGATGCATGCAGGCTGGGATAGGAGATAAACGAAGTCAGGAACACGAGTAGTAAGCAAGCTCTTTAGCACAAGATTAGGAGCTTGACACTAAGGCATCTGGCTAAAGGGCTGAGCTACTAAAGTACCTGCAGGAGAGCCAGGATAGGTTAACGAGATCACCTGACACAACTCAGCCTGATCCAGGGAGTGATGTGTACTGCCACAACCGAAGCCAAGTTCAAGCAGTGTTCAGGTTGAATGGAAGTTGTGGAGTGGAATCTTCAAAGGTAATACTAACCACACAGGCAGAACCCAAAGCTGCAGCAGAGACAGAGAAGCACAGACCACGATCACAGATGAGCACGGTGCCCGGAACCGCAGCGGTAATCAGGGGGACAGCGCTGCACAGAGGACGCTGTTACAGAAACAACCGGTATACCAGGGATATCATCCCTCTCCTCTCCCCTCCTGAAACTATAAGATGTAACGCTGTATTTCGCTGTGCCATCACAGTACCTTTCCTAATCAGTGTTGTAAGCATGCCGTATTTGCAGGAATTGATGAAAATGTTGTCAAATGATGGAATGCCATAAGCTTCTTGGAAGCCAGTAAAGGATCTAAATACTCCACCCTCTATGAGATGTCCCATTCTTGTCACCCCTCTCTCCTTCCATTTGTCAAACCCTGTCATATTGACAAACTCAGTCAAGGATGGGTTGCGCCACACTGGGGAAAACTCTGTGATTCCAGTAATCCCTCACAAATGTTTAATCTTCTGCCATACTAAATACAGTTGCAAGACAAAGTATGTGAACCCTTTGGAATGATATGGATTTCTACACAAATTGGTCCTAAAATGCGATCTAATCTTCATCTAAGTCACAACAATAGACAATCACAGTCTGCTTAAACTAATAACATACAAAGAATTAAATGTTACCATGTTTTTATTGAACACACCATGTAAAAATTCACAGTGCAGGTGGAAAAAGTATGTGAACCCTTGGATTTAATAACTGTTTGAACCTCCTTTGGCAGCAATAACTTCAATCAAACGTTTCTCCTAACGGTCAGGAGTAATTCTTGACCATTCCTCTTTACAGAACTGTTTCAGGTCAGCAATATTCTTGGGATGGCTGGTGTGAATCGCTTTCTTGAGGTCATGCCACAGCATCTCAATCGGGTTGAGGTCAGGACTCTGACTGGGCCACTCCAGAAGGCGTATTTTCTTCTGTTTAATCCATTCTGTTGTTGATTTACTTCTATGCTTTGGGTCCTTGTCCTGTTGCAACACCCATCTTCTGTTGAGCTTCAGCTGGTGGACAGATGGCCTTAAGTTCTCCTGCAAAATGTCTTGATAAACTTGAGAATTCATTTTTCCTTCGATGATAGAAATCCGTCCAGGCCCTGACGCAGCAAAGCAGCCCTAAACCATGATGCCCCCACCACCATACTTCACAGTTGTGATGAGGTTTTGATGTTGGTGGGCTGTGCCTCTTTTTCTCCACACATAGTGTTCTGTGTTTCTTCCAAACAACTCAACTTTGGCTTCATCTGTCCACAGAATTCTTTGCCAGTACTGCTGTGGAACATACAGGTCCTCTTGTGCAAACTGTAAACATGCAGCAGTGGCTTCCTCTGTGGTATCCTCCCATGCAATCCATTCTTGTTTAGTGTTTTACGTATCGTAGATTCACCAACAGGGATGTTAGCATATGCCAGAGACTTTTGTAAGTCTTTAGCTGACACTCTAGGATTCTTCTTCACCTCATTGAGCAGTCTGCGCTGTGCTTTTGCAGTCATCTGTACAGGAAGGCCACTCCTAGGGAGAGTAGCAGCAGTGTTGAACTTTCTCCCTTTATAGACCATTTGTCTTACCGTGGACTGATGAACAGCAAGGCTTTTGGAGATGCTTTTATAACCCTTTCCAGCTTTATGCAAGTCAACAATTCTTAATTGTAGGTCTTCTGAGAGTTCTTTTGTGTGAGGCATCATTCACATCAGGCAATGCTTCTTGTGAAAATCAAACCCGGAACTGGTGTTTTTTATTTTTTTTATAGGACAGGGCAGCTGTAACAAACACCTCCAATCTCATCTCATTGATTGGACTCCAGTTGGCTGACACCTCACTCCAATTAGCTCTTGGAGATGTCAATAGTCTAGGGGTTCACATACTTTTTCCACCTGCACTGTGAATGTTTACATGGTAATATTTAAATATTTGTGTGTTATTAGTTTAAGAAGACTGTGATTGTCTATTGTTGTGACTTAGATGAAGATCAGATTGCATTTTATTACCAATTTGTGCAGAAATCATTCTAAAGGGTTCAAATACTTTTTCTTGCAACTGTACATTGTACTCTTTGTTGTTGTAAAATTATTTTTATTAAGGATTTTACATTGTAATCTTCAATAACAAATGTTTAGATACAAGCCATATAAAAAAAATACAACATTAAATGACATAATAACATAACTGATGTACACTGTCAATGTAGCTGTTACATTCAGATGTCAGTTAGGTATACATAGCATTACGACAATGTATTTTACAGTGTCAAATATAAATAAGATATATAACAAATATTAGAGGAACATAACCAGGTATGGTGGGGTGGTCAGAGGGAAAGGGGGGGGGGGGGGGTTAGATGGAATTCATGTGGATCTGTAACACTTTGTCAGTCTTGCTGGAGTATAAGAACACTACATAAGTTGTTGTAATAATCTAATCGTCTTTAGAAGGCCACCTCTGTCTGATTTGAGCTAATACGTACAGCTCAAGATCTGCTTGATATTGCATTTTTGCTAGGAATTGAGTTATCTGAGAAGTGTCTGTATGTTCGCCAAGGGTTCCAAATTCTCTCGAATTGGATAGAGGTGCGGGCATCCCAGTGAGCTAATTGTTCAAGGCGGTACAACTGGTCACATTTCTGTATCCAGTGGGAAGTGTTGGGAGGATCTGGAGACTTCCAGTGCACTGCTACTAATAGTCTGGCTGTAACTAACAATATATTGCTAAGGATTCAGGTGTGTTTAGAGCATTTGAAGCCCCCATATATCCCAAAAAGGCATAACTTCGGAGAGACCGGAGCTGAGGCCTTGCACAACTCCGAGATGGTTTTGCATATCTTTTGCCAATAGGGTTTTATATTTGAGCAGGTCCACCAAATGTGTCCATGTGTTCTTATGTCATTATTACATCTCCAGCATTCGTGGCTGCAGTCAGGGAATATATACGGTTTAGGCGTTGCAGAGTATAGTACCATTGCATTAATACTTTATAACTATTTTCTTGTAACTTCACACATCTGGACACCTTAGAGAAATTCAGCAGGGCTTGTTTTGAATCATTAGGGATAAAAGTAATGTCCAAATCTCTCTCCCATTGTTCAAAACATGGGTGAGTTTTTGGTCCCGTCAGTGACATTAGTAGGTTGTATAGTTTGCATATTTTACGCTTTGGCTCTTTAGTTTGTAGTGCTAATTTCTCAAAAACAGAGTTCCTGTGGGTGGGTGAAATTTATAAAATCTTTTTTAATGGTCTGAGTAAAATGGGCCAAATGAAAGGTAGACAGGCTACCCATCAAGAGGTGTTTTTTCAAAACAGCAGAGAATGGGACACAACTTTAGGGTTTAACCACATATGTAGCGTATATCTAGTAATAGAGCTATGAGTGCGTAGCAGTTTATCTGCATTGGTACGGTCTAGAAAAAGCAAGGAGCGAAGTGGAATGGAGGATAGATTATCCTGAGCCAGTAAGTCTAAACGGTTACCGTACGGTCTCAGCCATTCTAGAAACCTGGAGCACACTATCGCTTTATGGTAAGCATAAAGGTCTGGGACCCCAAGCCCACCTTTGGCGGGGGCGCTGTATTATTTGTTTGAAAGGCAATCTGGCTTTCCTTCCTCCCCACAGGAATTTTGAGAAGATATTTTGTAATTTTTTTAAGTAAGACTTGGGGATTGATTTAGGCAGAGCTGGAAGGTAATAAAGTACGGCGGGCATCAGGATGATCTAAAGGAGTGTTTTGCAACCAAACCACGTTACATATGGTATGTCCCAAGAACTTATTAGATCTTCTAGTCTTTTGGGTAATGGAAGGAAATTTTTGCTGAATATTTGGGAGTAGTCTGGGGTGAGCTTTACTCCTAGAAATGTTACAGAAAGAGTGATCCACTGAAAGGAAGTAAGTTTCTGCAGTGCAGCCTTGTCTTTCAAAGGGAGTGATACATTAAGGACCGTGGATTTGGACAAGTTTACCGAAAAATTGGAAAAGTGTTAAATGTCTGAAGTGTAGATACAATTGCTGGAAAGGCAGCCTTGGGGTTCGTGATAAGCAATAATACATCATCTGCAAAGGCTGCAGTTTGATGGGTTGCGGTACTGACTGTCACGCCAGCAATATCCTGGTGTTGTTGAAATTATTGTAGTAGCGTTTCAATTACTAATCTGTAAATTGTACTCTTTATAGGAATTTCTGATCTCTCCGATCTCAGATCTAATCCCCTCAATAGCATCTTCTTTTTTCCTTTTTTTCAAAAAAATTGTATTAAAAGTTTTACATGTTGGTCATACAAAACAATGATAGCAGGTTATGTGCTTGAGCATGTTAACTGACAGTCAAACCTTTGTGCGAAGCAACATAAATTATGTAACAGCACAAAACAACATAATACATAGATACAGTAGTATAACAGAACAAAACAATATATGCTCTGAGTTAGTTTCAATCAATTAAGGAAAGAAAAAAAAAGACAACATATACCCAAACACTCTGGTTCTGGTAGCGTTTTGGGTATTGTCTGCATTTTAGGGATTATCTCCTCTTAATTTCCCTAGATTTCCTTTGATCTCCTCCAGTAAGTACCACCTAAAGGAGTTGACCACCTGTTCTCTTTCCTTGTCATCACAGCAACATATAATAACTTTTTTGTCTGGTTCTCTTTATCTTTGGAAGCTATCAACTGTTCTATCCACAGGATTTTTTTTGTGTTCGAAATTACCCGATTGGATACTCCCACAGATCCCAAACATCAATCTATTAGTATGCATTTTTTTTGCAGCCATAATAATGGTGTGTGCTACCGGTGGTAGGTGAGTGTCCCTCCCCACCATGGAGTTGGTTCCCCCACCACATGAGTAAAACAAAGCCACTCTACAATCGATAGGTAGTGTGTATTTACTTAGCCTCTGGATTAAAGAGTGAGTGTCATCACAAAACGCTTTTTGGCAACTCCACAACCCATGGTATAGATGGGTTGTGGAGACCTTGGCTCATCACATCTGGGACATTTTGTTTGTCTGTTTGGCATACAGGCCGAGGGAGGTATATTGAAAGCATACATTGCCCTGTGCATCATTTTTTGTTGCGTTTCCCTCTAATTTTCGGAAAGGATATGTTTTCTGAAATCTGTCCATCCACTAAGTATCTCTCTTCCCAACTCCTTGTCCCCTAGTTGATCTGCCCATCCTTTATACATTGAATGTGGGTTTCCTTGTTGTAGCTTGACTCTAAGAAATGAGTATAAATCTGAAATGGATAATCTGCTATCAATTGCATTTGAAGGAGCTTCCTTGGATATATCTATCAGTTTAGTCTTACAGTAATGCAAGACTTGGTAATGAGGAAAATGTTGAGGGCCTTGGAGATTGTATTTATTGCATAGTTCCTCCAATGTTAATCAGATTCCCTACCTTAACTATTCCTCTCTCCCTCCAGCTATTGTATAAGCGGCATGTCTTTCCCTCTGGAAAATCTGGGGAACCCGATAGAGGGAGGTGTTTCGAACACTGATAAGATAAATTAAATAGCTTTCGTGTTGTTTTCCATGTGATAAGGGTATCCCTGAGGAGGGTAGATTGTTTTATCTGTGGCGGAAGATTAGCAAATAGAGTATGAACCAGGGCCATCAGGTCCCACGGGTGTCCCATGCTCTTCTCTAAGGGTAGGTTAGAGTAGTAATTTGTGTTCTTTTTCCAAGTATATGGCGTAATAGGAAGGCTAGATTATATCCCCTCACGTTTGGGAAGTTTACTCCCCCTTCTATTTTGGTTCTCATTAGTTTGCTTAGAGCTATTCTAGGTCTCTTTCCGGACCATATAAAAGGTAGTGAAATGGGTATTTAGCGCTGTCACATCGCTATGTTTAATTAGTACTGGGATTGTTTATAAAGGATATAAGTCTAGCAAAGGATGACATTTTGACTAGGTGGCATCTCCCACTAAATTAAGTAGAAGTTGCGCCCACCTTTTCAAGTCTGAGAATATATTTTCCAATAAGGGTTTATAGTTCAGATTGTATAGAGAGGCAGGAGACCGGCCTATCTTGATTACTAGATACTTAATATGATCCCATGGAGGGGCTATACCATGGGCCTTATGTATCAAATTACCTCTGCCAGCGTAGCCAGCTAGGTCTAGTAATGCACATTTAGATAGGTTTACTTTATACCCTGAGTAAGATCCAAATTCTGACAGTGTAGGTAGATAATATTTTAGGTACGTGTGCTGTTGGGTCGTCTAAGAACAAAATGACATCGTCTGCAAATAGTGCTAATTTGACTTGCTGTTTTCCCACTTTAATGCCTCTAAATATCTCTGATGTTTGAAGATACCTGGATAATGGCTCTATGGCTATATTGAATACCAGGGGTGACAGAGGGCAACCATGTCTGGTACCCTTTTGCAGTTCAAAGGGGGGTGACAGAAAACCTCATGTGTGGGCCTTCGCCTGGGGACGACTGTAAATATGACCCAACAGTCTTCGGAACGGACCCTCAAAGACCATCTTGTCCAGCACTGACCCCAACCATTTCCATTGGACATCATCTAATGCTTTTTCGGCATCCAACGTAAGCAGAACTGGCGTTTCCCCCTTAAGGGGCCACTGCTGGACCCTATCTAGAACCACCAAAACAGTGCGTTTATTGGTCACCGCCGCTGTTCCCTGGGTAAAACCCACCTGTACAGGGTGAATTAGAGAAGGAATAAAGGTTCCCAATCTGTCAGCCACAATCTTCGACAGTAGCTTTACATCTACGTTGATCAATGAAATAGGCCTGTAAGAGCCTGGGTGCAGCTCATTTTTGCTTGATTTAAGCAAGAGTTTGATATATGCTAGAGAGCAAGACTGTGGTAGTCCGCTGTCCCCCAAGGCAGAGTTAAACACTGTGGTGAGAGTTGTACCCAGCTGATCTATTTACATTTTATAAAATTCCCCTCTCAGCCCATCTGGGCCTGGCGCTTTACATGCTTTCAACTACCCAATTGTTTCCAAAACCTCTATCTCTGTCACTGGGGCATTTAAATAAGTCAATTGCTTGGTAGGCAATCTAGCAAAAGATATGTAATCTAGTATCGTGGTCTGTGGTATGGGATCAGGAGTGTCAGCATATAGCTTTTTGTAGAAGTCTCCCAAGATTCTATTTATAGCCTAAGGGTCCGTAGTTACTTTCCCTGTATCATCTGCCAAAGCCCTAATATGACTAACTGGGGGTCTGTCTTTAGATAGGCCTGCCAGTAACTTCCCAGATTTATTGCCATAGCTGAATAAGGTGGCTTCCCACTCTTTCCTATAAAAACCCTCTTTCACCGCCGCCCACTGGTTAAAAGCTTGCTGGGCCTCCTTCCATTCCTGGAGGTGGGCAGATGAGGGGGACTTCACATATTCAGCGTAGGCGGTTCCCAACTCCTGACTAGCCTGCATATACTTGTTCCACATTTCTTTTCTTTTTCCTGATACATAAGAGATAATCCTGCCTATCAAGACAGCTTTTGCAGTGTCCCAAAACAAGTTGATATCCTCTCTATGCCCCATGTGATCCATGTCATACTTTCCCCACAAGCCTTTGAGGAGCGAAGCAAAGTTGTCATCTTTAGCTAAGTGAGCTGGAAACCTCCACAAAATGTCACTGCCCTTTTTATGGGATTCTGCCATCGTTAGAATCAGTGGGGTGTGGTCAGATATAACTATGTCTTTCCGTTCAGATGAGATGACCCTGGACAGTAGGGGGTGCTGTACAAACATGTAATCTATTCTAGACCACGAGGAGTGTGCCTGTGAATGGAAGGAATACTCTCTCCCCTCTGAATTGAGGTATCTCCGAGTGTTCACTAATCTTGTGGTTTCCATTATTGGGGTGAGAGCATTATCTCGATTCAATTTACGAGGTTGCTTTTTCAACAATGGATCACGGCTCCTGTCAATATCCTGGTCTACTATGGAGTTGAAATCTCCTCCCACTATGCTTACTCCTGTAGTCTGAGTTACCAACCTAGTCTCCAAGTTCATAAAAAAAAAACTTATTATCACTATTTGGACCATAGACATTGAACATCTCCAAAAAGCCACACGGTGGTCCATGGTCAAATGCAGCAAGTGGCCCTCCTCGTCTGGCACCACAGACAGCACATTATGTGGTAAGGATTTATGGATTAGAGTGAGAACCCCAGCAGACCTGCCCTGAGCTGGTGAGCCATGAACTGTGCCTACCCAAAGTTTACACTGCAACAGGGTGCCGAAAGCGCGCTCGGTCTCCCATCAGCCGCAGACCTGCTGCTTAGCTTCGGGAGTGAGGATCTGTGTTTGGCCTCGTTCCCGGGGCGGCTTTGCAGGCTGGGAGGCTCCCTGCTCTTAGGTCTGCCTTGAGTGCCGAGCTGATCACTTGTTGCTCGACTGGTCGGTCTATCGGTCATGTGATGCTGGCCACGTCATATTTCCCTCACTCCCCACTATAAATACAGGCGGCCTGCTGGCTACAGGTTGCCTGTGATTTTCGTCCTATAGGCTGTGTACTTTATTGTTATTAAGCTACCTCTGGAATTGAACCTCGATCCGCCTCTTGACACCTCTTCTGCCTGCTCCCTGTACCTTGACGCTACCTCTCGGATTTTGACCTCAGCTTGTTTACAGATTTGTCTTTGCCTCTTTCCTTGTTCTGACGTGACCTCCTGGACTGACCTTGGCTAGTGGACCCTCCTCGTCTTGCGTTTTTGTTCTACCTCTTGTCCACTTATTGTAACTTCTCAGTGGCTGTCCTCTTTCCTGCTGTCTCTTTCTCTCTGCTTGCACTTAGTAGGTTAGAGACTGTTGCCCAGTTGTGCTCCGTCACCTAGAGCGGGTGGTGCAAGTAGGCAGGGACAGGGGACCGGGTTGCAGCTCAGGGGGTGCACCTCCGCTCTATCTTGATTCCCGTGACATACACATTCTTTTCCATTCCCCCTCCCAAATGTGTCTCCTGTAGCAGTGCTATGTCTGCTTTTAATCTTTTTAGATGACGAAGAACCATCATCGATTTTTCTGGGGAGCGGAGCCCCTTAACATTCCAAGTAACTATACGCATTAAACGTTATGTTGACAGTGATATTCATAATCAGATATCTTATGGCATTTTTATATTGTGCTGATTGTGGGCTAATTGTGACACCTGATCTGGCAGCTCCTCATCTGAGGATATATCATTGCCATCTGAGGCAGATTGGGCTCCCTCTGACCCTCTCCACCGCCCCTGCACACTTGTCTGTGTTTTATGGGCAAACCTTTCCAGCCGTGCAGCTATATCCTGGCACGCTCCCGTCGGCATGCATCCTTCCTCCTCTTCCCCAGCAACATGTTGAGTCCACGCCTTCTGCTCTAGCTTCAATGGGGTTTTGCCTTTCTTTGGCATTTTGACGTGGGGGCAAGGGGCCTGCTTTTCTATACTTCTGGGGGCAGTGGTAGGTGAGGGTTTTCGGCGTTAGTGACAGCACGTTCATGAGGACACTTGGCGTGAGCAGAGAAAAGTCGCAGATTGCGGAACAAATAACCTTTGTGCCGCAATCTGCACCAGAAATACGCATTGATCCCAAGAAAGAACAACTCTTCTCCTGAACTGTTTTTCTTACTACTTCACCTGTGAGTTGCTAAAATGCTCACTAGGCCTACTTATTGATCTTTTTCCAGGTCTGATGTCACTAGACCACCTCCTCGTGGCAAGGCCTACACAGACTGGCAAGGAATAAATGGATTGTTCCTAATCCGTTCCCAAACCACAAGCTCACATCTTGACTGGACCCCTCTTCTTCTCCATGGGTGCCAGGACAGATCTATTAGCAAGATTTAGCAGCTAACCCAGAGCTCCCTCCACCCTCAGCATCACCTAAATGCTGGGGTCATCTTTATAAGAGCATTCAGATGCATCTTCAGACGAGCTATATTTTTTCTTAATCCTTCGCAATGGAGGGAGTATATGCGCAAACTTTCAACCAAAAAGAACTTTAAATCCCTCATATCAAAAGTTTAGGAGGCCTGTCCATCAGAGATCTCAGTCATTTGGCAAGACCTCTCGAATGGATACTCTTGAATCAGACCAGGTGATTACTAAAGGTACCATTAATCACCTCAGACAAACTACTACTTGAGCCATCACTCCCCTTAGAGCCATGTGCAGACATATGGAAGATCTAGATAATCGCTGAAGCGGGCATAATATTTGTGTCGGAGGGGCTCCATGAGGCCGACGGGGAGAAGAATGTCTCAGCATCTTTGCCAGCCTTATTTAACACGATCTTAGGTCGAGATTCCAGCCATCCTATTAAAATTGATAGAACACACAGAGTCCTTAGACCAATGGTAGCAGATTAACAACCTGGAGAAGTCAATTGCTTTATTACGGACTACTAACCGAAAGAGGACATAATGGTGAGAGCTAGGAATCTGTAAACCATTGCTAATGCTCGTCAGGGGCGGACTGACAACTCATGGGGGCCCCGGGCAATAGGAGATTATGGGGCCCCTGTGTCCCGCCCACCCTCAAGTCACACCCACACACAGCCCCACCCACATCACCTACACTTTTTTTAAACTTTAAATATTTTATTTATAATACAAAAATACATATCCATATAACATTTATAATATTATAAAATCCTTAAGTCCGTAAGTTTCTGATTTATAAGCATGGTTAATAATAATTTCATACAAATACCCATACTTATGGGGATAATACAAGTCAAATGGAGATCTCACTTGCTAAGAGGAGAGCGGGGTTCACCCGACATCGACAGCCTAGTCAGGCAAACACACACAACATCTAACTTGGCATATTAATATCTATAAAGGTCAGAGACCAGGCAGCCACCAGGGAGCGAGCGCGCACCCCGCGCGCCCTCTCCCAAATATGGGTGAGAGAAACGGCAGGATTAACAATCTTGAATCCATTCACCTGGTGCTCGCATTAACCGTGCGTAGCGGGCTTACGGCGATCTTGATCGCAAACATTTCTTGGAGCAAACTGGGGGGTCCAGCAGTCTTCTATCGCAGTTGAAAAAAAATCTGCATGCATATTCTACTGCCTCATCCCCAGATAGTTAAAATTGAAAATTAGTGCCCGACTTAACCGTAACTCGCATACAATCACACCAGTATCTCATGTGCAAAGGGACTCAAGTCGAGTATCACTCGGCAATCACCGGCATTTAAAAGAAATGTGGACAAGAACACCACTAGAGACCGGCTCTGTCCCCTTTAAGAGAACACCTAGTGGCACCCATGCAGCATGTATCGTATCACTGCCTGCAGTCAAACCGCATATCAGACAGAGAGAGACGCATTTCGGGTCACACCCCGTCCCTGGGCCGCCCAGGGTCCCGAGCCCCGGGTCCCCGCCCATAGAGCACACAGTGCCCTGATTTGATAAAAAATTTTGCCATTATTCAGTGCCAGAGGGTCCCGCCATCCTCCAGCATTCCTAGAGATACTCCAATGCTCAGATGTAACTTCACATCCTTCACCAATTACGATGCATACAGAAAAACCGGACTAATAAGATCATCCCCAGCCCCACCTATCCCCCCCCCCCCCCCACCTTGCAGGAAAAAAAAAAAAAAAAAAAAATATATATATATATATATATATATATATATATATATATAATAAAAAAGGAAATTCCAAATTGATTAATTAACCATGTCCCAGTCTTTCCACAGTTTACCCCACTTTAAATAGGATCCTCTTTGTTTATACAAAATCCTCTCGTAGCTTTTCACTTTCTCGACCAAAGCCAACCAGTTACTACAGTCTGGAGCGGAAGAGCAAAACCATAGTCTAGAAACAAGAAGCCTGGCCAAGAACATAACCTTAATCAATAATTGGCGTTTTATGGGCTGGTAATTAACCTCCGATAAGTCTCCCAGGACCCATATCCTGGGAGACAAAGGAACAACAATATTAAGTTTACGAGCCAAGGTAGTTTGGACCGATCTCCAATAACTACCCACCATTGGGCAGTCCCAAAACAGATGTAAATGATCTGCCTCGGAGTCGCCACAGCGTCCTCTCCTATATAACCACATAGGTGTCACATATATTTTGTGCAAAATATTGAATTGTACAACAGTGTGATTAAAATTCTGTGAAACAAATTTTAAACTTTCCCCTATGTTCTCCCATTCTGGGGGACCCACCTCTGAGAGTAACGAGGACCAGGATTTCTGTCCTGGAAAAAGAAGACCCCCCAAAAAATTTTTCATTAAGTGTCTATAGCAATGTGATATTTTAATTTTCGTGACAACTTTCTTAATAATTAAATCATGTAAAAATTCAGGAGTATCTATAAAAAGAAGGTGACTATTCAAAGTGCTAGAAAGTGCTGACCTCAATTGGAAATATGCATACCAAGCCACCTCGCCCAAATTTGCCCTTTGCCCTAACTCCATCGGGGGCAAAATTTGTCCGCCACTAACCACCTGATCTAGGTACTGAACATTCTTAGTCCTCCAATACTGGCAACAATTCAAATCCCTTAAATTCAAAAGCTTTGGATTATGCCATAATGGGGTGCAAATAAATGATGCCTTAACTCCACACCAACTCCTAATAGCCAGCCAAGTCTTTATAGCCATTCTGCAAAAAAGTGAATACCCAGTCTGTATGTTTGATAAATAATCGGACTCCAATACGGTGAAAAAGTGGCTATTTTCCCAGTCGTTAAAAAGGCAAAGTTGAGAGGCCATAAAGTACCCCCTAAAATAGGGGAGGTTAAGGCCTCCCTGATTATAGGGCATGGAGAAATAGAGTGCCTTCAATCTCACACGCTTCCTCCCCCATAGTAGGTCGTTAAGCATCCGCTCTATCAATCTAAAATACTTGTCTGCGATCCATACAGGCGAGTTGCGCAGGACATAAAGGACCTGGGGCAGTACTACCATTTTTATTAAAGAGATTCTGTCCGCTCTTGCATGCAGAATTTTTTGCCATATCTTGATTTTAGCCCTCAGCTTTATCAGCAGGGGAATCAAATTAAGTTGTAGATATTTCTGAGGTTTGGCAGAAACTGAAATCCCCAGGTACTTTATCGAATCAGAGACTGTTAACTGGTTATCCCAGTCGCCTCGCAACTCGTCTATAGGGAGGAGAACAGTCTTCTCCCAATTGATCTCCAGACCAGACGGAACAGAAAAGGAACCAACCAAATCCATTATATGAGGGAGAGTGGTTTCTGTTTGATGAACAAAAACCAAGATATCATCTGCATAGAGGGATACACGGTCGTGCTTCCCCATTATGCCAAAGCCGGCCACCTGCAGATCCTGCCTTATGCTAGCTGCTAAGGGTTCAATATAGATATTGAACAAGAGGGGGGAGAGAGGACAGCCTTGACGGGTACCTCTTCCTAGGGTAAAGCTCTCTGTGATCGTATCGTTGATCCTGATCCTAGCAACTGGGGAGCTATATAATAACTGAACCATCGCCATAAATCTAGGGCCAAAGCCCATTTTTTTCATCACCTCCCAGAGAAAAGTCCACTCCACCCTGTCGAAGGATTTGGTGGCATCCAACGACAGGATGGAGCGGGTGCTACACCCCGGGGACTGAATATTCATAAATAACCTATGCAAGTTATGATGGGTACCCCTTTTTGGCATAAAGCCATTTTGGTCTGGGTGGATAATAGTGGATATGACCCGTGAAAGCCTCCTAGCCAAAACTTTTGATAGTAACTTAGCGTCTGTATTTAGTAACGAGATTGGTCTATAAGAGCTCATTTCTATCGGGTCTTTGTCCTTTTTAGGAATTAGGACAATAAGAGCCTCCATCATAGAGCATGGTAGGCTCCCTCCCTGTATTGCCTGGGAAAAAACCTCTAGCAGCTGAGGAAGAATCACATCGCTATACTTACGGTAAACCTCATATGGAAGGCCATCCATCCCTGGCGACGAATTCCCCAAGACAGATCCCAAAGCCTCCTGGAGCTCCGAAAGAGATAACTCCTCTTCCAGATATTCTATTTGGGCTTCATTTAAAGTAGAGAGTGGAATCCTCTCCAGGAACCGCGTCGCCAGATTGGGTGAAAAGCCAGAAGAGGGACTATATATCTGAGTAAAGTATTGTAAAAAAGTGTCCCTAATTCCTTCTGGGTCTGTTATAATTTCCCCCACTATATTGCAAATCAAGACAATAGATTGATTTTTCTTGTCTTGTTGTGTGATTATCCTAGCTAAAAGCCTACCAGGACGTCCAGACTCCAAAAAATATTTTAAGCCCTTGAAGAATACTCTATGATTTGCTTTCTCTATTATATATTTCTCCAAGGAGCAGCTGGCCTTCCGCATCTCTTCCCTATTATACTCAGTAGGTTGACTGGTAAATCGCTCAGTTGTACATGCAGCAGCCTTGGCCAGTTCCTCCTCTTTTTTTTTAAATGTTCTCTTTGCTGCAGCAATCTCGCTTATAAAGACCCCCCTCAGATATGCTTTCAGGGCATCCCATACTATATTGATGTTAGCAGAGGGGAGATTCACCTCCCAAAAGGAGGATATCAGTGATTTAGTGGACTGAAGGTTATCCATAATAGTAAGCCAATATGGATTCAGCTTAAATCCTAGCCCCCTGTTATCCTTATTCTTCCCAGTGCAAACCTCAACCAGTACGGGTGAGTGGTCCGAAACTGTTCTTACCCCATATCGTATCTTCCGGATATTACTCAGATTGCTCTCATTAGTAAATGCTAAATCGATCCTAGACATTGCTCTGCCTCCCCTGCTAACACAGGAATATACTCTCTTTCCTCCGCCAAGATATTCCCATATATCCACCAGTCCAACCTCCGAGCAGAACTGTGACAGCGAGGAATTGCATAAATTCCTCACCCGTTCTGCATCTAATGTGAATCTATCTTTATTGGGGTCCATTACCGCATTGAAGTCCCCCATCAGAACTAGCCGGCATTCTGATCTCCCTTCAGAGAAAAGTGTTAGCTGGATCAGTGGGTACATTGAGAAAGGCGGAGGTATATAAAAGAAAGCGAGGATGTAGCTGTAACCATGCAGCTTACCATGCAAAAAGATAAATCTACACGAACCAGGCAGAAAGTCTGCACCGAGGGAGGTAAGCCACGGCGTCACCGCATTCAGGGCATCAGCTGTTTCGGCAGGAGCGTGGAGGAGGAGGCTAGCGAAGAGGGAGAGCGAGACGCGTCGCTCACGTCATCACGCCGCCCCCCAAAACTGATGGGCACATCACCTACACTTGGTACAGAGTTTCTCTTTACCATCCTCCCACCTTCTCCAACCACCCAGCACCCTTACTCACATAAAACAAGTAATATATATAATATAGCTTACAGTGAATTACTGTAAATACTTACAGTTCTGAAGACTCCAGCAGGCTCAGGATCCGTGCTTTGGGCATGGGGCAGCTGGGCTCAGGGCTGGAAGTGGGCACTGCTCTGCAGTTAAGGAAGGAGACCTATAAGACACACCTAGTTTTTAGAGGGGGACAATAAAATGTTTTTATTTTTCATTACACCTCAGGTAAGACAATGTTAATCATACCTCAGCTGACAGCCCCAATCAGACCCTCAATGCAAATAAGACCCCAATAAGACCTCAGCTCAGACCCCAATGTAAATTACCCCCAATCAGACCTCATATGAGAGCCCCATGCCTCTCATCAGCCCCCATTATCAGCCCTTATGCCTCTCATCAGCCCCCATTATGCCTCTCAGCCAGCCCCCATTATGCCTCTCAGCCAGCCCCCATTATGCCTCTCAGTCCCCATATTATGTGCCCCTCACAGTAGTTATGCCCAGATATGTGCCCCCTAACTGTAGTGATGCCAGATTATGTGCCTCCTCACAGTAGTTATGCCCAGATATGTGCCCCCTAACTGTAGTGATGCCAGATTATATGCCCTTCACAGTAGTTATGCCAGATATGTGCCCCTTACAGTAGATATGCCTAGATATGTGCCACCCTCACAGTAGTTATGCCAGATTATGCGCCCCCTCAGAGTAGTTGTGCCAGATTATGTGCCCCCTCACAGTAGTTATGCCCAGATATGTGCCCCTCACAGTAGATATGCCCAGATATGCGCCCCTCGCAGTAGATATGCCCAGATATGTGCCCCTCACAGTAGTTATGTCAGATTATGTGCCCCCCTCTCAGTAGTTATGCCAGATTATGTCAACAAAACCAAAAGTCCAGGTCCGTGCTTCTTAGGAGATGGAGTTGGAAAATGCCTTGTTGAAGGAAAGCGCAGTTAATTCGTATCCCACGCAGAAACTTCCACACAAGAACACGCCACACTGCTGACCGAAACTTCACAGGGCAGAGGTAACCTTTCAAAAGATCAGCAACATAGTGCAGTACCCGTGAATATGTCAAAGAATGAAAGCTTTATTATACTCACAAAAAGCACCGCTAGTAATCAGCATATAAAACCATCCGAAATATCGCTGCCCGACCTGGGTTTCGCCCAAAGGCTTCGTCAGGGGCTCTACAAAGCTATGTGCCGGTATCTATTTATACAGCCAAGTAAGTACTTCTGTGTCAGTTATTAACCCTAACACGTCCGGCAAGCCTCCTTATCAGGCCTTAACATCGGCAGCGATCCCATGTTATTTAAACTATCCTATATATCAAAACAATCAATGATAAATACATATATATAAAAAACACATATATATAAAAAAAACTATATGTAAAATTCCATAAATACATTCATAATAATACAACGTTTCTAAATGACACAAAAATGCATAACATAAAATCACATGTCCATGATAAAAAGAGTATAATAATTATGCAAGAAAAAACAAGCAAACAGACATTGTAATCAATAATCACAAGCATAGGAAAAAATACCAATGTATCTTGTATAAAGATAAAGGAATCGCATATATTGCAGAAAAGCTACAGGGAAAAAAAACTTAATATACAGACGTGGACAAAATTGTTGGTACCCTTTGGTCAATGAAAGAAAAAGTCACAATGGTCACAGAAATAACTTTAATCTGACAAAAGTAATAATAAATTAAAATTCTATAAATGTTAACCAATGAAAGTCAGACATTGTTTTTCAACCATGCTTCAACAGAATTATGTAAAAAAATAAACTCATGAAACAGGCATGGACAAAAATGATGGTACCCCTAGAAAACACAGAACATAATGTGACCAAAGGGACATGTTAATTCAAGGTGTGTCCACTAATTAGCATCACAGGTGTCTACAACCTTGTAATCAGCCATTGGGCCTATATATATGGCTCCAGGTAATCACTGTGTTGTTTGGTGATATGGTGTGTACCACACTCGACATGGACCAGAGGAAGCAAAGGAAAGAGCTGTCTCAAGAGATCAGAAAGAAAATTATAGACAAGCATGTTAAAGGTAAAGGCTATAAGACCATCTCCAAGCAACTAGATGTTCCTGTGAGTACAGTTGCACATATTATTCATAAGTTTAAGATCCATGGGACTGTAGCCAACCTCCCTGGACGTGGCCGCAGGAGGAAAATTGATGACAAATCTAAGAGACGGATAATCCGAATGGTAACAAAAGAGCCTAGAAAGACTTCTAAAGAGATTCAAGGTGAACTTCATGCTCAAGGAACATCAGTGTCAGATCGCACCATCCGTCGTTGTTTGAGCCAAAGTGGACTACATGGGAGACGACCAAGGAGGACACCATTGTTGAAAACGAATCATAAAAAAGCAAGACTGGAATATGCCAAACTACATGTTGACAAGCCACAAAGCTTCTGGGAGAATGTCCTGTGGACAGATGAGACAAAAATCGAAGTTTTTGCCAAGGCACATCAGCTGTATGTTCACAGACGAAAAAATGAAGCATATCAAGAAAAGAACACTGTCCCTACTGTGAAACATGGAGGAGGCTCTGTTATGTTCTGGGGCTGCTTTGCTGCGTCTGGCACAGGGTGTCTTGAATCTGTGCAGGGTACAATGAAATCTCAAGACTATCAAGGAATTCTAGAGAGAAATGTACTAGCCAGTGTCAGAAAGCTTGGTCTCAGTCGCAGGTCATGGGTCTTGCAACAGGACAATGACCCAAAACACACCGCTAAAAACACCCAAGAATGGCTAAGAGGAAAAAATTGGACTATTCTAAAGTGGCCTTCTATGAGCCCTGACCTCAATCCTATTGAGCATCTTTGGAAGGAGCTGAAACATGCAGTCTGGAAAAGGCACCCTTCAAACCGGACACAACTGGAGCAGTTTGCTCATGAGGAGTGGGCCAAAATACCTGCTGAGAGGTGCAGATGTCTCATTGACAGTTACAGGAAGCGTTTGATTGCAGTGATTGCCTCAAAAGGTTGCGCAACAAAATATTAAGTTAGGGGTACCATCATTTTTGTCCATGCCTGTTTCATGAGTTTATTTTTTTACATAATTCTGTTGAAGCATGGTTGAAAAACAATGTCTGACTTTCATTGGTTAACATTTATAGAATTTTAATTTATTATTACTTTTGTCAGATTAAAGTTATTTCTGTGACCATTGTGACTTTTTCTTTCATTGACCAAAGGGTACCAACAATTTTGTCCACGTCTGTATACTTGTCAAAGTGAAAGAAAAGCTACATCGCTGCCCTAATGTCCCATTCTATATTAAGCCCCTTGGGTTGGAGACAATCAATATCAAAAATCCATTGAGACTCTTTTTTATTTATCTGTTTGATTGGGTCGCCTCCTCTCCAAAATCTTGTCTCTTTCTCCACACCAAAAAATTTGAGACCTGTCGGATTCTTTTGGTGAACACTTTTGAAATGTGCTGAAACACTATGAGTTTCTAAGCCTTTTTAATATTATTTATGTGTTCGCCAGTCCTAGTTTTTAATTTGCGCAGGGTCCTCCCTACATAATACAAACCGCAGGGACATTCCAGAATATATATGACCCCTGCTGTTTCGCAGGACATAGTCCCTTTTATTTTGAATTCTTTTTTATCTGTCCCCACTATAACTTCATTGGCATTCCTGATCTTTTTGTCCGCACTAATTCTATTCTTGCACCCATTGCAAAAACCGCACCATGTGAATCGGTCCGTCTCAGCATTGGGTATGGACTGTTTTCCAATATAGCTGTGCACCATTTTGTTCCTCTGACTAGGTGCTTTTTTTAATATAAAAGGAGGGCGACTGGGTACAGAATCACCAATGACTGGATCATTTTTTAGTGTATCCCAATTTTTTGTATAACTTTTTTTATTAGTGGGCAAAATATTTAATAGGTAGTCATGAAAGCAAATTTATACTTATCTTTCTTAACCTCCGTTTTGTTTCTTATCCTGCTAACATCTTTAATGCTTTTATTAACCCTGACCTCTTCTCTTTGTTTCTCTAGTAGCTCAGAACCATAGCCCTTTTCTTTAAATCTATTCAATATTGTGTTACTTTTGCTCCTCATAATCATTAATATTGGTACAATTGCGCCTTATCCGTTGAAATTGGCCCTTTGAGATATTATTAATCCATGGATCATAATGACAGCTACTTTTATCTATGTAACTGTTTCTATCAGTGGGTTTAAAATATGTGATAGTTTGGATCTTCTCTTTATTCAAGGAAATTTCAAGATCTAAGAACTGGACTTTTTCTTTACTAATGTTTTCTGTGAAAACAATGTTCCAGCTGTTATTATTTATATAAGATTAAAAAATCCCTTATCGAAAACTCATCCCCTTGCCATATGCACAGGCAATCATCAATATATCTCTTCCATAAACATAAGGTGCCTTTCATCATAGGGATGTAAGCCTTTGAATCAATATATTTATATTCCCAGTAAGCCTTGAACAGGTTTGCAAAACTAGGTGCGAATTTCGCACCCATTGCAACTCCAGAAACCTGCACATAGAAATCTTCTCCATACCAGAAATAATTATGTTCCAAACAATAGGTTATACAATCCAAAATAAAAACCCTCTGAATCTCCTTTATCTGCTCATTCTGATCCATAAAAAACATAACACTTTGTAGACCAATCTCAATAGGTATTTTTGTGTATAGGGACGTAACGTCCACTGTCATAAGGAAGGTATTATCAGTTAGTGTACTAAAATCCTGTAACAGGTCAAGTGGCTGTGTCGTATCCCTGAGGTAGGATTTGGTCTTAGGGACATACCTTTGTAAAAAGGAATCCACATATTCCGATACTCTGCTAGTGATAGAATCCATGCCAGATACAATCGGCCTCCCTGGCGGATTTTTACCATCCTTTTGGATCTTAGGGAGGTAGTATATAACGGGGATCTTGGGATGTTGGTTGTTCAAATAATCTTTTTTTTATTTTATTTAGAACACCTTGTTTCAAGCCCCTATCTAAAAGGGTCATTAGCTGTTTCCTATATTCATTTGTAGGATTACATCTCAACTTTTTATAAGTAGTGTGATCCCCTAAAATATTTTATTTTCATAGATGTCTCTATTTAACACTACTTTTCCACCTCCCTTGTCCGCCGGTTTTATTACTACATTTTTATTTGCCTCCAGATTTTTTAGGGCTTCCTTGTCACTCCTAGTGAGGATGTATTTAGTATTAGTGACCTGGATATTCTTAAGGTTACCTCTGCCATGTGAAGTTTCGGTTGGCAGTGTGGCGCGTTCTTGTGAGTATGAATGATCAAAAACTAGATCTGCCATATCTTCAACGTCAAGACTCGCTAACCACATATTTGATTCCAAAAGTATACTATCCAACTTGTTCAGAATGTTATTAGTATCACATGCATAGGAAGGAAGAGAGACTATGAATTGTTTTTACTATTCTATCTCTTTAGATCCCAATATGTTGGATTAAATTAACCCCTGTCACTATCTACATTTGAGTGGGAGTAGGTCCTTATGGACCTTCAATAAACCATGAAAGGTTGCTATCTGTGGATATAGAGGATACAAAAAACAAAATTCCTTTTTATCAATGAGTTTCTGATGAGCAGAGTTTAACATGACAGAAAGTTCCTTCTGAAATTGTTCTGTTGTCATTTTTGAGAATCTCATTATTCTGACTGTCAGAGACATCTTCCTGTATTGATTAGCATCAAGAACCCTTCTTATCGGAGTGTTTTTTTTAACCAAATCCCTATTCTTTTACTAATTTGATCAAAGCATCCAAACTATGGCACTTGTTAATCTCATCAATTTCTTTTGTCACTGACTTGAGGAAGATACTGATATTATTATCTTCCCCCTTCGCTGGTACCCTTGTGCTCTTCAGATCGGTAAAAGGTCCCAGATATGATTCCCTCTCACCTTCCCTTTCCAGATCCAGTAAGTCAATATCATCTCGCTCAAGGCCTAAGGGCTGTATTATACCAATAGATTATCTGACTAATATCTGTCTAATCAGACCAATAATTGGTGTGTGTAACAAAAGATCTGTGTGTGTAATAGGCCATCTAACCAATGATTGGTCAGAAAATCTGTCAGATAATCTGTTGGTGTAATACAGCCCTACCTCTAAGTGCTCATTCACACAACTGTATGAATGGGTCCGCATCCATTCTGCAATTTTGCGGAACGGGTGCGGACCCACTGATTTCAATGGGGCCGCATCTGTAGTTCCGTTCCGCAGCCCCGCAAGAAAGATAGAACGTGTCATAATCTTGTCCGCAATCAAGACATAGTCATTTCTATGAGAGTGCCGTCCATGTGCGGTCCGAAAAATACGGGAACGTACACGGCCAGTATCCACAATTTGTGGTTGTGCAAATGAGCCCTAAGCATTTCCCATTCTTTGTAAGCGCAAACAACTTATGGCAACTTAGTTTCTTAGCAAATAAGTTAAGATCTCTAACCCAGTCAAAACAACCAAATCTAGTTGTAGGAAAAAGACAAACAACTATTAATAATTGATACCTCTATATGTGAGCGTACATTTATATTCTGTGGAAGGTCTTTAGCAGCTTTATCTAGTCTCAGAGCTTCCTCTCGCTCAGAAAATAACCAGTCAGTGCCAGGCTTTTCTGCAAAAAGGTAAGGAGACCATAAATGAGAAAGAGGCAACAGGAGAGGATTCTCTTAGGGCCTCAAAGTAAGGCCAGCATTAGGGGGGTGCAAAGCGGAGATTCAGATCATAGTACTTCTAACATGAGCACCTAAAGGGGTTATCCCATCAATAATATAAAAAATTAAAATCAGAGATGATAAAGTAAATGACAACCTCTTTCTAACAAAGCTGGAACCAGCCCTGTACCTCACATGGATCCAGAGATTTCCCCATTCTTTGCTCTGCTAGATTTATATCAAGCTGGCAGCTCAAGGGGAGTGTCTTTTCTACTGCAGCTAAGGGGGCGTGTCCATGCTCTCCCTATCACAACTCAGGATGCAGTTGAAGGATGAAACTGAGCATGTGCGGTCTTCTCAGTGAGCAGGTCAAAGAAATAAGAAATTAAGTGGCACTATACAGATACATTTTAATAAATAACTCAGTAGCTATACATTTTTTATTATATGCAATAACAAAAGTATTCAGATCCAGGAGCTGGTTTGAAAACTGTAGAATATTTTTGGCGGAACAACCCCTTTAAGTGCTAGTGCCAGATATAACTACCACATGGCTGGATTCTCAGGGGTGCCCACTTTCTCTTCTTAGACCGGAGACACTGCACAGCAGCTCAGCCCCCTGTAAAGCTAGCAATTTCAGTGTTCTGTGTGCCCCCAGCTGCTGTTCCTCCTCTCTCCCCATGCCGGTCTCCTCACCACTATAATGCCCTCACACAGAGGCATATGTGAGGAAGCATATATCCTCCTCACTGATCTAGATGCTGCATCAGCTGCCCAGTGGGAACAGGAGAGGAGGGAGCCTTCTGTCCACACCCGGAGGACAAGGATGAAGACATTTCTGCCCATAGTCTGCCACTGCAGTAATGCGGGAAGTAAGTGCTGACTGTATGTACCTCTGTGTATATGTGTATGTATGAGACTGTATATACATTGTGTACCTCAGTGTGTATGCGACTGCATATATGTGACTATTTATATGAAACTGTATATACAGGTCCTTCTAAAAAAATTAGCATATTGTGATAAAGTTCATTATTTTCTGTAATGTACTGATAAACATTAGACTTTCATATATTTTAGATTCATTACACACCAACTGAAGTAGTTCAAGCCTTTTATTGTTTTAATATTGATGATTTTGGCATACAGCTCATGAAAACCCAAAATTCCTATCTAAAAAAATTAGCATATCATGAAAAGGTTCTCTAAACGAGCTATTAACCTAATCATCTGAATCAACTAATTAACTCTAAACACCTGCAAAAGATTCCTGAGGCTTTTAAAAACTCCCAGCCTGGTTCATTACTCCAAACCGCAATCATGGGTAAGACTGCCGACCTGACTGCTGTCCAGAAGGCCATCATTGACACCCTCAAGCAAGAGGGTAAGACACAGAAAGACATTTCTGAACGAATAGGCTGTTCCCAGAGTGCTGTATCAAGGCACCTCAGTGGGAAGTCTGTGGGAAGGAAAAAGTGTGGCAGAAAACGCTGCACAACGAGAAGAGGTGACCGGACCCTGAGGAAGATTGTGGAGAAGGACCGATTCCAGACCTTGGGGGACCTGTGGAAGCAGTGGACTGAGTCTGGAGTAGAAACATCCAGAGCCACCGTGTACAGGCGTGTGCAGGAAATGGGCTACAGGTGCCGCATTCCCCAGGTCAAGCCACTTTTGAACCAGAAACAGCGGCAGAAGCGCCTGACCTGGGCTACAGAGAAGCAGCACTGGACTGTTGCTCAGTGGTCCAAAGTACTTTTTTTGGATGAAAGCAAATTTTGCATGTCATTCGGAAATCAAGGTGCTAGAGTCTGGAAGAAGACTGGGGAGAGGGAAATGCCAAAATGCCTGAAGTCCAGTGTCAAGTACCCACAGTCAGTGATGGTCTGGGGTGCCATGTCAGCTGCTGGTGTTGGTCCACTGTGTTTTATCAAGGGCAGGGTCAATGCAGCTAGCTATCAGGAGATTTTGGAGCACTTCATGCTTCCATCTGCTGAAAAGCTTTATGGAGATGACGATTTAATTTTTCAGCACGACCTGGCACCTGCTCACAGTGCCAAAACCACTGGTAAATGGTTTACTGACCATGGTATTACTGTGCTCAATTGGCCTGCCAACTCTCCTGACCTGAACCCCATAGAGAATCTGTGGGATATTGGGAAGAGAAAGTTGAGAGACGCAAGACCCAACACTCTGGATGAGCTTAAGGCCGCTATCGAAGCATCCTGGGCCTCCATAACACCTCAGCAGTGCCACAGGCTGATTGCCTCCATGCCACGCCGCATTGAAGCAGTGATTTCTGCAAACGGATTCCCGACCAAGTATTGAGTGCATAACTGAACATAATTATTTGAAGGTTGACTTTTTTTGTATTAAAAACACTTTTCTTTTATTGGTCGCATGAAATATGCTAATTTTTTTAGATAGGAAATTTGGGTTTTCATGAGCTGTATGCCAAAATCATCAATATTAAAACAATAAAAGGCTTGAACTACTTCAGTTGTGTGTAATGAATCTAAAATATATGAAAGTCTAATGTTTATCAGTACATTACAGAAAATAATGAACTTTATCACAATATGCTAATTTTTTTAGAAGGACCTGTATTTGTCTGTGTGTGTATGAGACTATATATATATATATATATATATATATATATATATATATTATACACACATACACACCTTTGTGTGTATATGAGACTGTGTGTGTGCCTGTGCTGAAGGTTGTGAAGTAATGGACCTTAAGGCCCCATACACATTAGTGTATTGTCAGCTGAATCCACCGATAATGGCAGGTTCAGCAAACAGTCTAATGTGTGTGGGGAGCTTCCGAAAGACAATTTCGGGGGAGAGAACGATCAGGTGAAATGAATATTTTCACCAGATCTTTTTGTTCATCCAGGAATCCCTACTAGAAGTGTTTGGCAGCAGCTTTCTCCGCTCTCCAAAGGGTTACATTAGTCAGACAGAGACCAAAAGAATGTTCCTTTGGTCTCTGTCTGGCCAACATATGTTAGCATTGCATGCAACTCTTCAAGAGGCTGTGGAGATTTTTTTTTTGTCCCGTTTTTCTGTCCCAAACACCCTCTGTTACAGCACCACTGCTCTTTCCTTCCTGTTGGGCTTTGATGTTCTGACTGCAGCGGTGACATACTTGTATAACGTACCTGACTGCTGCAGCCAATCACTGGCCTCAGTAGTTTTATGCTGTGTACCGCTGAGGCCAGCAGTCATGTGCAGTATACAGGTGTGGCACCACCGCAGCAGAAACATTATATTATGACTTCAGCAGTCTGAAGGAGCAGCAGCGCTGGACAAGAAAGGGTTCAAGAAGCAAGTACAATTATTTTTTTTGTCCTTGCCAATTAAAAAAAATAATCATCTTGAACAACCTTTTTAAATTTCACTGTATAGTATTTGTCAGAAGCATTTAATGTCCCCAAGAATACGTTAAAGGGGTTATCCTACCCCTGAAATGGCCCCCCATATGCCCAGGCACCTCAGACACAATGTACGTACCTGCAGTGAGCAGGACCGCAGGGGCAACACATGAGTTACGGTGGGCCGATGTGGGTAGTAGTTCATTTACTCACTGTTAGCAGAGCTTCCCTGGGCCGGCAGTGCAGTGGAGGGACGGACAGCACTAAATCCTCCGGGGCACTCTCTATTGAAGGGAACACCAGCCAAATGGAAGTTGAGGTGATATAGGTGTGCTTAGGACGCGACGCCAGCACTGTAAGGTGCAAATGTTTAGGGTAGTAGAAAGGATGAGGAGTCAGTTGCAGTAAAACTGTTGAACTTTTACTTAAATCACATGTCAGTGCACTTATATGGCATAAAGGATGATTCAGAAATTAGTTTAGCTGTAATCCTTACAACAGGTCTGGCAATTGTCAGTTGAGGAGTTTTCCTAATGCTGTTACTTTACAGACAAGACGAAAGTTCTCTTCTTAGATAGTTCTACTTTAAGTCCAATCTCTAGCACTCAGGTACTGAATATAATGGTTTCCTTACTTTTACATTGAGCAATCCAATAAGGGCATTCTTCCTCGTGGCAGGCAAACTCTCTGCTACATTATTTTATGCAGGATGCTCTCCTGAAATATTCAGGTTCACTATGTCCCAGAACGCATTTAGTGAAAAAGGATAATTCTGCGCACTAATCATTCAGTTATGTCCAGGTACCTTTAAAGGGTAACTGTCATATTTTCATCAAAAAATCAATTTTAGCATATGTTACTGCTGCAGCAGCATTATGCATAAAGCAATCTTTAGTTTCTTCACATACCACTGTTTTCTTTGAGTTTTTCCCTTAGTTACGGCTGTTTAAACAATTACAATATGAGGACCTTCTCAAGATGGCTCCTCTGCCAGTTCTCTATGGCCAAAACTGCTTTTCCTCACTTCCCATACACAATTCCTGCAGCCAGCCCCCTGCCAGCCAATCAGATTGGATTACTGAGAGACACACCTCCTCACTCTGAAGCCTAATGCAGGCATGCAGTGTGGAGGACCGCCCCTCTGTCTTCTGTTTACACTAAAAGGAAGACAGACAAGCCATAGCAATGGTCTTTTAAGGGAGCAGTGAAAAGGGACAGAGGACATTAATGAAAGCTGTTATTATAAGGTAATTACATATCTTTTGACAATCATTGACAGACTAACTCAGGTATACCTGCCTAGCTCTAATAAACAAGCAAATAAAGAAAAAGATGACAATTATCCTTTAAGTTCCTCATGGTCACTGGTTCTTGTGAAGTCCCTTGGCTTAGACTCAACTCTAATCTTCACTAGACTTGCTTTATATTCCTACATAGACTCACTTGTCTGTGCTGGGCCGCTATGACTACTTGGTCTGTCCTCTCCAGCCTTGATAAGGACCTAGAGGAAAGAAAGGCAGCTACATCTTGGACTGAGCCTGCTCTGCTTCTCCATACACTTGATTATCCTCTCTTTTCTTTTCTACACACCTCCACACTCTCCTACTACTTCCTTATTAGCACACCCCAAGTTATATATAATATGTGGCGCCAGCACTACCTAGGGGGGAAATAATGTAATGACACTGCCAGTCTGTTTGTAGGAATGTAACAGTCCTACAGGCTCACCTGTGTCAGAGGACCGCTGGCTGGAGGTAGGAGTGGAGCCCAGTGGCAAGGACCGCAGGCAGGTAGTAAGCGTGGTCAGACAATCCGGATGGCAACGGTGGTAGCAGTTCAGTAGGTAGGGATAAGGCAGAAGAGTAGTCGGTAGGCAGGTGGTGGGTCAGGGCAGGCGGCAGTAAGCGTGGTCAGACAATCCGGATGGCAACGGTGGTAGCAGTTCAGTAGGTAGGGATAAGGCAGAAGAGTAGTCGGTAGGCAATTCCTGGTCAGCAGTGGACTTCCAGCAGTAGCAAGAGCAACAGATGAGGAGAAGCTTGATCAAGGCTCAGGAGCTCAATAATCAGCAAGCTAGAGTGCAAGGGGCTGGACTTATATAGGGAAGTACCAGGTGTGGGGAATCAAGGGTGATGAGCAAGGCTTGGCAAGACTGAGGTTAACTAATAGGTTTCAGGGAGGAATGTCCAGAGAGGATGGTAGCCTAGTAAGCAGGGCTACTGCCTGGGATGTGGCTGGTCACTGGTTCGAATCCCGACAGTACTCCCCCCCTTCCAAGGTGACCTCCGGGCACCGCAGGGGCAGGCTTACCAGGGTGCCGTTGGTGGAACTATTTTACCAGTCTGGGGGCGTGGACATTCTCTTCTGGCTCCCAGGAGTTATCCTCGGGAGGGTAACCCTCCGACCCAATTAGGTATTGTAGTCTTCCCCGGTGGATCCTGGAGTCGAGGATCTTTGCGACAACGTATTCTTCTTCACCCTGTACCCTCACGGGTGGTGGTGGGGGCGAGTGGCGGCCTGTGAAGGTGTTCTCCACATATGGCTTGAGGAGAGAGCAATGGAAGACAGGGTGCACCCTAATGGAGTCCGGAAGGTCGAGTCGGAACGTGACCTCGTTGATTTGTGCGGTGATCCGGAACGGACCCATGTATCTTTGGGCAAATTTTTTGGAGGGGACCTTCAATCTGAGGTTCCTGGTGGACAGCCATACCTTGTCTCCCACATGGAAGCCCGGGGTGGGTTTGCGACGTCTGTCTGCTCCCTGTTTAAAGCGCCTCTGGGCAAGCTGGAGGTTGTCTATAATGTTCTCTTGTGCCTCCTGTAGGGTTGTTAGGCGTTCGGCCACTGCTGAGAGGGTGGAGGCAACGGGTAGGTGGGGAATGAACACCGGGTGTGAGCCTGTGTTAGCAAAGAAGGGGCTGTGCTTGGTTGAGCTGTGCTCAGCATTGTTGTATGCGAACTCGGCCGTGGGGAGATGATCAAGCCAGTCATCCTGCAGGTGGGAGCTGAAACAGCGTAGGTATTGCTCTAGGGTCTGATTAGTTCTCTCCGTCTGCCCGTTTGACTGAGGGTGGAAAGCAGAGGACAGGTTCACTTTAACCCCAAGCGCCAGGCAGAAGTTCTTCCAGAACTTTGAGGCAAATTGTACACCTCGGTCGGAGACCACGTCGTCCGGGATCCCATGCAGCCTGAAGACCTCTCTGAGAATAAGATCGGCCGTCTGTTTGGCTGTGGGTAGGCCTTTGTAGGGGATGAAATGGGCCATCTTGGTGAGACGGTCGACCACGACCAGGATGGTGTTCATCCCTTTTGAAGGAGGAAGGTCTACCACAAAGTCCATGGAGATCGAGCCCCAGGGGCGGGAGGGAATCGGGAGAGGTTGTAACAGACCCACGGGAGAGGAACGAGGAGTCTTATTGCGGGCACAGACCGTGCACGAGGAGATGTACCTCTTGATGTCCTCCCTGTATGTTGGCCACCAGAAGGAGCGGGAGAGAAGCTCCTGGGTCTTTCTTGTGCCAAAATGGCCGGCCACCTTGGAGTCATGGTTGAGTTTGAGCACTTCGAGCCGTGCGATTTCTGGTACATATAGTTGTAGGTCCTGATGAAACCAATGACCGTTCTTAAACGTAAGGCTGACATTGCCTGTGGGGTGGGAGAGGAAGGGGTCATTTTCATATCCTTCTTTGATTGTGCCCAGGAGTTCTTTAGAGTAGGTGGCCCCTACGACCCTTCTCTCGGGCAAGATGTTATTTTGGCCCTTGTTACTCTGTGAGGGCTCGGAAAACATTCTGGAGAGGGCATCAGCCTTGCCGTTTTTTGATCCAGGGCGATAGGTGATGAGATAGTTGAAGCGGGAAAAGAATAGGCTCCATCTGGCCTGTCTGGCTGAGAGTCTCTTAGCGCTGCGGATGAACTCGAGGTTCTTGTGGTCAGTTAGTACGATTATGGGGTTGGTGGCTCCCTCCAGCAGGTGTCTCCACTCGGAGAAGGCATCCTTGATCGCCAGTAGTTCTTTGTTCCCGATGTCATAGTTCTTCTCAGAGGGGGACATCTGGCGGGAGAAATATGCGCACGGGTGTAATAGCATCCTCTCCCCTGTCCGTTGTGACAAAACTGCCCCCATCGCAGAGTCTGATGCATCCACTTCGACTGTAAATGGGAGCTCGGGGTTCGGGTGGATTAGGATTGGGGCAGAAGTGAAGAGGAGTTTCAACTTGGTGAAGGCCTCCTGGGCCTCGGGTGTCCAGGAGAAGGGGACTGCCTTCTTGGTGAGTTGGGTGATTGGTGCTATTACCTTGGAGAAGTTCCGGATAAACTTCCGATAGAAGTTGGCGAAGCCAATGAATCTTTGTATCTCCTACTCGTTTTTCGGAACGGGCCAGTTCATCACAGCTTGGACCTTCCCCGGGTCCATACTTAGGCCCTCTGGGGAGATGATGTATCCGAGGAACTGAGTGGTGGTTCGCTCAAACTCGCATTTCTCTAGCTTGATATAGAGAGAGTTCTGTCTGAGCCTCTGCAGTACCCTGCGGACGTGTTCGCGGTGCTGCTCGAGGTCTTCAGAGAAGATCAAGATGTCGTCCAGGTAAACGACTACAAACAGATCCAGCATGTCCCTGAGGACGTCGTTAATGAAGTGCTGGAAGGTGGCGGGAGCATTGCAGAGTCCGAAAGGCATGACCAGGTACTCGAAATGACCATAACGTCCCCAGGGCGGATTCAGACGAGGTTGTAGGCCCCTCGAAGGTCGAGTTTGGTGAAGATCTTCGCTTCCCGGAGTCTCTCAAGGAGTTCGGAAATCAGTGGGAGCGGGTACCGGTTTTTTACGGTTATGTCATTAAGCTTTCTGTAGTCTATGCAGGGACGCAGGGAGGAGTCTTTTTTCTCTACGAAGAAAAAGGGGGCTCCCGCGGGAGAGGTGGAGCGCCGGATGAACCCCTTCCTCAGGTCCTCGTCCAGGTACTCTTTCAGAGCCTTGAGTTCAGGCTCTGAGAGGGAGTAGATACTGCCAAAGGGTATTTCGGCCCCGGGCAACAGTTCTATAGGGCAGTTGTAGGGTCGGTGTGGTGGCAGCTTGTCTGCGTTTTTCTTGTCGCAGACATCCTGGAACTCGCTGTATTGAGGGGGTAGCAGATCCTTGACAGATAGTTTTGAGATGGTGGTGTCTTCGGGTGGAAGGACGGGTTTGTGGGAGCAATTTAGCGTGCAGAACTCGGACGGGAATCGTATGCAGCGGGTTTCCCAGTCCACCGAGGGGTTGTGGGTGGCCAACCATGGGATGCCCAAGATCACTGGGAACTTCGGGGAGGCGATCAGAGAGAAGTGGATCTTTTCACGGTGATCTGGTTCTATGAGGAGTTGTAGTTCGGTGGTCTCATGAGTGGCCGGCCCCGAGGAGAGTGGGGATCCGTCGACGGTTTCCAGGTCAATGGGGGCTGCCTTGATTGTCAGTGGAATATTCTTTTCGCGGGCGAAGGTTAGGTCCATGAAGTTGCCTCCCGCCCCGGAGTCTAACATCGCTGAACAGGGGAGTTGTCGCCCCTCAATCTCGATGAGGATGGGGACGATGAAGTGGGATCCATGAGCCGCCGTGTTGTTATTTTCAGGGGCTGCTGGTGGGGTTGGAGTCTGTGGTTGCTCCTTTAGTTCCGTGACGGCAATAGTCTTTCGGATCTTATGAGGACATTTGATGGCAAAATGACCCGGCTCCCCACAGTAGAGGCAGAGGTTTTCGGCCAGCCGTCTCTCCTTCTCAGCTGTGGATAGAGACCTACGTAGAGCGTCGACCTGCATAGGTTCAGTTGGGCGGTGGAAGAGAAGGAATAAGTGGGTCTGTGGTCCAAGGACCAGAGTCTTTCTTTCTTCCTCTCGGAGAGTCTTTGATCTATCCGGATGCATAACTGAATGAAGTCATCCAGATCGTCCGGGGCCTCAACTCTGGCGAGTTCGTCCTTTATTAATTCGGACAGGCCTCGCCGGAATTGGCTCCTCTGTGCCGCTGGGTTCCAGGTGGTGTCCGTGACCCAACGGCGAAACTCAGCGGTGTATTCGGCGACGGAGCGTCTCCCTTGCCGCAGACTATGTAGTCGCGCCTCGGCTGTCGCACAGCGGTTGGGGTCGTCGAAGACTTGGCTCATTGCGGTGATGAAGTTGTTTAGGTTGTTCAGGAGCTGACTGTTAGTCTCCACGTATGGTGATGCCCATGCTAATGCTTCATCCGTCAGGAGATTGACCATGAATAGCACCTTCTTCTTCTCGGTGGTGAAGGGGGCCGGGTACATCTGAAAATAGATGCGGCATTGGTTTAGAAACCCCCGATACTGACGTCTATCACCGCCGAATCTTGGTGGGAGTGGCATGCGGGCATCTGCAGCCGTGCCGCGGACGTCCAGGAGTTGCCTCTGTAGTTCAATAATCTCGCTCTGTTGGCTTTGGACTACGACTTGGAGCTGGGCAAATTTCTCCTGATATGTAGTACCAAATTCTTGAAGTTCAGAGACCTGCTTACGCAGAGTGGCCATTGCGGACTCCATAGTGTGGCTGATTATTCTGTAACAGTCCTACAGGCTCACCTGTGTCAGAGGACCGCTGGCTTGAGGTAGGAGTGGAGCCCAGTGGCAAGGACCGCAGGCAGGTAGTAAGCGTGGTCAGACAATCCGGATGGCAACGGTGGTAGCAGTTCAGTAGGTAGGGATAAGGCAGAAGAGTAGTCGGTAGGCAGGCGGTGGGTCAGGGCAGGCGGCAGTAAGCGTGGTCAGACAATCCGGATGGCAACGGTGGTAGCAGTTCAGTAGGTAGGGATAAGGCAGAAGAGTAGTCGGTAGGCAATTCCTGGTCAGCAGTGGACTTCCAGCAGTAGCAAGAGCAACAGATGAGGAGAAGCTTGATCAAGGCTCAGGAGCTCAATAATCAGCAAGCTAGAGTGCAAGGGGCTGGACTTATATAGGGAAGTACCAGGTGTGGGGAATCAAGGGTGATGAGCAAGGCTTGGCAAGACTGAGGTTAACTAATAGGTTTCAGGGAGGAATGTCCAGAGAGGATGGTAGCCTAGTAAGCAGGGCTACTGCCTGGGATGTGGCTGGTCACTGGTTTAAATCCTGACAAGGAATTACAATACATTAAACACAGAAACAGAAGTTTAAGGGGACCACTTATACACAAATAAGTGGGGGGTTGCATACCTGGCTCCTTGTCCCTGCATCTTTCCTTGTCCCCGCACCGCCACTGCTACTTCTCCCCCGTGTGCGGGTGACGCTAAGGAGGCTCGTCCCTGTCACAGCCTACCATTGGCTGCCACCAAAACCCCCCTTTTGGCAGGCGCAGCACTATGAAGTGCCTTTTGCGCTATGGCATTAGAAGAATTTTGATATCTCTGACTTTTAGTCTAACCAGATTGTCTATTACTCTGTAATTCCTCTAGAGCCGTTCTATGGAAACAGTAGGTTTAAAGAGCACACCAAATGCTTCAAATAACTTCTTAATTAACTTCAACCGCCTTCGCAGCAGATAGTCCATGTACAAAACACGTGTTGAAAAGATATCACAAAATGGCGGTATGCATAAGATGATGGTTCAAATGTTCAATCTTGTCATTCAACATAAATTGGTGGATATATTTCTCTCTTCAGTATCTGTACTGTCACTTTAAGTTATTTAAGCACTTTTTGATCTCTCTGACAGGTATATCTAAGGTCTAACTAATAGTTCTACTTGCAGTATGGAGTTAGCCGTGACTATTTGCAGATTGGTTGAGTATAATCCGGTATGATTGTATGCAATTTGTATTGCAATATGGAATCTGAATGCTTGAAATTGTATGCTGGCAATTTGTAGCTTGCAATTTGTATTTGCAATTGTATGGTTGCAATTGATGGAACTGTAAGTAAACACACATATAACTGTCTCAGTATACAGTTCTAAACACAATACTAACAATATCAACATTAGATAACAGTTTTAAATACCTATTTTGGCCTCTTGTTCCCATAAAAACACAGCTCTCAGTAGAGTGATATCACGACCGGCGTGCCGATCACATACGTGACGCAAAGGGAGGGAAAAGGAAGGCCCTGTCCAACAGAGAGGGAAAGATGTGACCCCTAACTCACCTAGAGGCTGGCACCTGACTGCCCTGACGTCCCTAGATGGGTTTCTCACCCGTACGCCGATCACGTTCCTAAAACCCTGGCTTTCCCTAAAATGAGCCCTACGTAGTGAATAGGGCGGTGGGAACACTAGTCCGCACCACTAACACTAAAGGGAAACACCAAGGAGAGGACAGACAATACAGACTAAACATATAATCCCAGGTGGGCGACAACAAACAACCAACAGGGATCCAGAGGGTAACGCTCTGGTACAACAACCAGGGATAACAGCAACTCAGCTCCAGTGGGTCAGTATAGAAGTCCAGACAGGAAGCTCTATATCTGGCAACCAGAGAAGTGGGAGAGGGGAATATAAGGAGGTTGGGAGGGACAGACAAGAAACAGCTGAGGAGGAGAAGCTACGGATCCCTGAGTGAGACAAAAAGGATTACAAGGTAAACCCAGAAAGCTACCATTAAGAAACAGCACTATCTTTAGACATGGAGCGCGCAGCCACCCGCTGCAACTTCCTGACCCCGGGTATAACGGAGTAAATTGATTTATTGATAGTGGTATATATAAATATAAGTATAAGCAATAGTCACCATATAAATATATAATATATCCTAAACAGATTATATGTTATATATAAAATATATTGTTAAAACAGTGTATACTAGATAATGGCATTCACTGGTCTTGCTAGTAAAGACTGTGAAGGCTAGATAATAGTATCAAAGGCTGCCCAGGTTGCATATAAGCTAGCAAACTGGCCGTACTCAGTTAGTTACAGCAGTGGCCAGTGCCCAGTAGATCTCCGCAAATAGAGTACAATTTCATAAATAAATGCATATAGTGCAACAGTGTATACGTATATGTGACAAGTAATATTGAAACAGTGAACCAATATTCACAATAAATTAATGACAAAAGGTGGAATAGATTAAATAGATTAAATAAATATCAAAAATGGCAGTGCTCAAACCGTGATAATATTAAAAATCGTGTAAGATCATACGGTATCTCCGGAGATTTGGTAATGATAGTGAACAGTCTTTCTCCCTCAATATTCTGCTTCTAGGACTTAGTCTTTCTATAACATTAAAAGATGACTCCTGGAGATTGCCTTGATGTTCCAGTAGTAAATCCAGAGAGTAAGAAGTTATAAATTACAATCCAGCAGATATCTGGTTAAGTAAACTTTAAAGTTCAGCAGCAGCAATGCGATTATTATGTAGCGATATCATACACATGTAATGATATTTAGAATTACTCACGTACAATCCTGTTGTTCATACCGTGGCGTCCCACGTGGTGTGAATTCAGGATAAACTTTATCTTTCGGCAGCAAGTTGGGTGCAAGTCCTGTACAAGTAGGTCTTGTAGTTTTGCAGATCCGGCTGTGAATGAGAGCGCTTAAACCATCGCGCTGCAGGCTCACACCGGGTCTCCTTGATTAGGGTGGATGCTCCGCCTGTCTTGTGGAAGAACAGATGATTCGGTCTCACCTGCAGGCGGCTGCTATATCCAAAAGGGGCCGCAATTCATTTGTTCTCAGAAAGCGCTTTCTTAGTCCAATATGAATAGTCGGACTATAGGAGTTTAGCCGGTTTATAGTCAGGTCCAAGTTCCTCTACACCAGACGCGTTTCGAAGGTTGTCCACCTACTTCCTCAGTGGCTCAGTTGGATCTGACTAGTTTGTCGGCTATTTATTCATTTTGGCTACTCAGGAGACTCTCTAGTAAACCCGAAATGGATTTAGAAGACCTGGATTTCATAATGTGATTTTCCATATGTTGCGGTATTCTTGCGGTTCATCTGCAGTTATTTTATGCATACATGCGTTTTTTGATGGTATGGAATCTTGAATTAGCCAGCAACAATAATCATATCCCATTTTGGAATCGAGTGAGATATTATTCAAAAGCATATTTCTATGTTTACTATAAAATACATACAGTCTAGTGTAGTCTATAAAATATGTTTACTAAAATCTGAAGCATGAAAAATAGAAGTAAAAAATAGAAATAACGGTAAAAAAGACCTATAGCATCTTTAAACATTCAATATACATTTTAAATGGGTAGTATTGTATATAAAATGTTTACAATATATTTATTGGTATATTAAACCAGTAATTGAAATTATATTAAGTCTAGAACTGGCATCTATATTAGGTGTAAAAATATACATACCGTATATAAAATATATAAAATATAAAATGATTCAGTAAATGGGCATTACAGGGTAAATGCCTATATCTGTATATATAAAAAAGATTAGAGAATGGCACAGAGATATTTCGTACAGGGAGTGCAGAATTATTAGGCAAGTTGTATTTTTGAGGATTAATGTTATTATTGAACAACAACCATGTTCTCAATGAACCCAAAAAACTCATTAATATCAAAGCTGAATATTTTTGGAAGTAGTTTTTAGTTTGTTTTTAGTTTTAGCTATTTTAGGGGGATATCTGTGTGTGCAGGTGACTATTACTGTGCATAATTATTAGGCAACTTAACAAAAAACTAATATATACCCATTTCAATTATTTATTTTTACCAGTGGAACCAATATAACATCTCAACATTCACAAATATACATTTCTGACATTCAAAAACAAAACAAAAACAAATCAGTGACCAATATAGCCACCTTTGTTTGCAAGGACACTCAAAAGCCTGCCATTCATGGATTCTGTCAGTGTTTTGATCTGTTCACCATCAACATTGCGTGCAGCAGCAACCACAGCCTCCCAGACACTGTTCAGAGAGGTGTACTGTTTTCCCTCCTTGTAAATCTCACATTTGATGATGGACCACAGGTTCTCAATGGCGTTCAGATCAGGTGAACAAGGAGGCCATGTCATTAGATTTTCTTCTTTTTTACCCTTTCTTGCCAGCCACGCTGTGGAGTACTTGGACACGTGTGATGGAGCATTGTCCTGCATGAAAATCATGTTTTTCTTGAAGGATGCAGACTTCTTCCTGTACCACTGCTTGAAGAAGGTGTCATCCAGAAACTGGCAGTAGGACTGGGAGTTGAGCTTGACTCCATCCTCAACCCGAAAAGGCCCCACAAGCTCATCTTTGATGATACCAGCCCAAACCAGTACTCCACCTTCACCTTGCTGGCGTCTGAGTCGGACTGGAGCTCTCTGCCCTTTACCAATCCAGCCACAGGCCCATCAAGACTCACTCTCATTTCATCAGTCCATAAAACCATAGAAAAATCAGTCTTGAGATATTTCTTGGCCTAGTCTTGACGTTTCAGCTTGTGTGTCTTGTTCAGTGGTGGTCGTCTTTCAGCCTTTCTTACCTTGGCCATGTCTCTGAGTATTGCACACCTTGTGCTTTTGGGCACTCCAGTGATGTTGCAGCTTTTCTCAGTTCATGGGCAGTTATTTTGCGCCTTGGTTTTTCCACACGCTTCTTGCGACCCTGTTGACTATTTTGAATGAAACGCTTGATTGTTCGATGATCACGCTTCAGAAGCTTTGCAATTTTAAGAGTGCTGCATCCCTCTGCAAGATATCTCACTATTTTTGACTTTTCTGAGCCTGTCAAGTCCTTCTTTTGACCCATTTTGCCAAAGGAAAGGAAGTTGCCTAATAATTATGCACACCTGATATAGGGTGTTGATGTCATTAGACCACACCCCTTCTCATTACAGAGATGCACATCACCTAATATGCTTAATTGGTAGTAGGCTTTCGAGCCTATACAGCTTGGAGTAAGACAACATGCATAAAGAAGATGATGTGGTCAAAATACTCATTTGCCTAATAATTCTGCACTCCCTGTATAGAGGATTCAGATACCAATGGGGGTCATCACTTCGGATGGTTCGGGTAGGTCAAAGGTGTGGGTTAATAGATGGAATAGGGGTGGAGACCTGCAGGCCAGGAGGGGTCATAGTGCTGATAACCAGCCCGACTAGTAACCCTCGTGGGCCGAAGGCGTCCAACCCCTTTATAGAAACCCAAATATTTCCAATTCGGCATTTAGCCCCGCTGGAGCCAAACTGCTGAATTCAAAAATCCTCCTAGACTCTGCCCTAGACATTCGGGCAATGTGGTTGCCGCCCCTCCAATGGCGCTCTATCGGCTCGAATGCCGCAAAGGTTAAAGTCTTCGGATCTTGATTATGTATCAATTTAAAATGCTTGGATAGTACATGTTTTTCGTAGCCTTTTTTTTATATTGTTGATATGTTCCGCTATCCTTATTTTTAGAGGTCTTTTGGTCCTGCCAATATACTGTTTCACACATGGGCATTCAATATAATAAATAACATTCGAGCTATTACATGTCAGGAGATTTTTTATCTCAACTGAAAAGGTATTTTGTGTTGAGTTTACTCATGTAGTCTTTTTTGCAAAAGACGTATTCCTACAGTTAATGCAGCACCCACATCTGTAGAACCCACTCCTTTTTAACCATTTATTGATGGATCCGGTTTCTCTTATCTGCTTTTTGATAGATGGTGCTATTTTTAGACCCAGATTAGGGGCCTTCGTATAGATTATCTCCGGTATTGGAGGAATCAAGGGGCCTATAATTTTATCCTTCTGGATTAGATGCCAATGGTTTTTAATGCTTTGCTCAATTTTCTTGTGTTGTGCATTATAAGGCAGTATTAAGCGGAATTTATTATCATTGATAGACTTGTCAGCCTTCTTTTGGTTAGTTTAAAAAAAACTTTGTCCTGTCCATCATTCTGACTTTTTGCAGAGCATTTTCGACTACTTTCTCTGCATAGTCTTTGGCCAAAAATTTGTTCTTCAAAATAATAGCCTCATCCTCAAATTCCGCCTGGCTTGTGCAGTTCCTTTTAATCCTGCGGAACTGGCCGGTGGGTATATTCAGTAGCCAGGAGGGCAGATGACAGCTAGAAAAGAGGATGAGGCTATTCTTAGCCACCTTTTTCTGAAAAGTAGTACAAACATAGTGGTCATTCTGAGTGGTAATCCGTAAATGTAAAAACTCTGTATATTCTTGATTTATATTAGAGGAAAAATTGAGATTATATTCATTCATATTAATTTCTTCCAGGAAAGTGTGGAGGCTATATACACCCCCCTGCCAAATGAAAATAATATCATCGATGTAACGCTGCCAGAGCACCAGATCCGACCCCAGCCTGGGTATGATGGTCTCCTGTTCCCATTGTGCCATAAAAAGGTTGGCATAGCTGGGGGCGAATCTGGTGCCCATGGCAGTGCCCCGAATCTGGAGGTAAAAAGCCCCCTCAAAGAAAAAATAATTGTGCGTTAGTATATGTCGCACCCCTTCTGCCAGAAAATCAATTTGTTTCTCTTTGAGATTTCCATAGTTCCTCAGCTGTGATTTCATGCTGTTTGTCCCCTGTTCGTGATCAATCACGGTATAGAGGGATTGAACATCCAAAGTCCCTATCAGCCAGTGTGGCTCCGCCTGCAGATTTTCCAGAATATGAACAATCTGGGTGGTGTCCTTAAGATAGGCTGGAGTGCTCTTGACTGTTGGCTGAATAAGTTGATCTATATAGTGGGACAAATTGGATGTCAAGGACTCTATACCCGAGATTATGGGGCAACCTGGCGGATCTGTCATACTTTTATGGATTTTAAGCAGGCAATAGAACACAGGTAGCCTCCGCTGTGTCCCTAAAATAGAATCAGATTCCTGCTTAGAAAGTAATCCATCCTCAAGTCCTCTATTACAGTATTGGTTCAGGATCTCTGAGAATTCTTCTGTAGGATCCTTCCTTAATCTCTAATAAATTGTTGTATCGGCAAGTTGTCTCAGACACTCCTCATTATATTTGGTTGTTTCTAGAAGAACAATCGCCCCGCCTTTATCAGCTGGGCGAATAGTAAGATTGTTTAGTTTTTGTAGTTCCTTAATGGCTTTAATCTCCAGGAAACTCTGTCTGAAAAAATATTTCTTGAAAAATCCGATATTAACAAACACAGATGAGTATGGTAATGGAGAGGTTAAATATACATCTTTAAAACCAAAATCAAAAAAGTTCCCAAGACAGGAGATTGGCGCAGAGATAGACACCTTTAGAAGAAATATAGAGACAGACCTGAGAAAGGTATCTGATAAACAGATGAGGAGAAATAATCTAACCACACAGGAGATTAAAGCCATTAAGGAACTACAAAAATGAAACAATCTTACTATTCGCCCAGCTGATAAAGGCGGGGCGATTCTTCTAGAAACAACCAAATATAATGAGGAGTGTCTGAGACAACTCGCCGATACAACAACTTATAAGAGATTAAGGAAGGATCCTACAGAATTCTCAGAGATCCTGAACCAATACTGTAATAGAGGACTTGAGGATGGATTAGTTTCTAAGCAGGAATCTGATTCTATTTTAGGGACACAGCGGAGGCTACCTGTGTTCTATTGCCTGCCAAAAATCCATAAAAGTATGACAGATCCGCCAGGTCGCCCCATAATCTCGGGTATAGAGTCCTTGACATCCAATTTGTCCCACTATATAGATCAACTTATTCAGCCAACAGTCAAGAGCACTCCAGCCTATCTTAAGGACACCACCCAGATTGTTCATATTCTGGAAAATCTGCAGGCGGAGCCACACTGGCTGATAGGGACTTTGGATGTTCAATCCCTCTATACCGTGATTGATCACGAACAGGGGACAAACAGCATGAAATCACAGCTGAGGAACTATGGAAATCTCAAAGAGAAACAAATTGATTTTCTGGCAGAAGGGAAAGTAGTCGAAAATGCTCTGCAAAAAGTCAGAATGATGGACAGGACAAAGTTTTTTTAAACTAACCAAAAGAAGGCTGACAAGTCTATCAATGATAATACATTCTGCTTAATACTGCCTTATAATGCACAATACTAGAAAATTGAGCAAAGCATTAAAAACCATTGGCATCTAATCCAGAAGAATAAAATTATAGGCCCCTTGATTCCTCCAATACCGGAGATAATCTATACGAAGGCCCCTAATCTGGGTCTAAAAATAGCACCATCTATCAAAAAGCAGATAAGAGAAACCGGATCCATCAATAAATGGTTAAAAAGGAGTGGGTTCTACAGATGTGGGTGCTGCATTAACTGTAGGAATACGTCTTTTGCAAAAAAGACTACACGAGTAAGCTTAACACAAAATACCTTTTCAGTTGAGATTAAAAATCTCCTGACATGTAATAGCTCAAATGTTATTTATATTATTGAATGCCCATGTGCGAAACAGTATATTGGCAGGACCAAAATACCTAAATAAATTAGGATAGCGGAACATATCAACAATATCAAAAAAGGCTACGAAAAACATGTACTATCCAAGCATTTTAAATTGATACATAATCAAGATCCGAAGACTTTAACCTTTGCGGCATTCGAGCCGATAGAGCGCCATTGGAGGGGAGGCAACCACATTGCCCGAATGTCTAGGGCAGAGTCTAGGAGGATTTTTGAATTCAGCAGTTTGACTCCAGCAGGGCTAAATGCCGAATTGGAAATATTTGGGTTTCTATAAAGGGGTTGGACGCCTTCGGCCCACGAGGGGTACTAGTCGGGCTGGTTATCAGCACTATGACCCCTCCTGGCCTGCAGGTCTCCACCCCTATTCCATCTATTAACCCACACCTTTGACCTACCCGAACCATCCGAAGTGATGACCCCCATTGGTATCTGAATCCTCTATACGAAATATCTCTGTGCCATTCTCTAATCTTTTTTATATATACAGATATAGGCATTTACCCTGTAATGCCCATTTACTGAATCATTTTATATTTTATATATTTTATATATGTATATTTTTACACCTAATATAGATGCCAGTTCTAGACTTAATATAATTTCAATTACTGGTTTAATATACCAATAAATATATTGTAAACATTTTATATACAATACTACCCATTTAAAATGTATATTGAATGTTTAAAGATGCTATAGGTCTTTTTTACCGTTGTTTCTATTTTTTACTTCTATTTTTCATGCTTCAGATTTTAGTAAACATATTTTATAGACTACACTAGACTGTATGTATTTTATGGTAAACATAGAAATATGCTTTTGAATAATATCTCACTCGATTCCAAAATGGGATATGATTATTGTTGCTGGCTAATTCAAGATTCCATACCATCAAAAAACGCATGTATGCATAAAATAACTGCAGATGAACCGCAAGAATACCGCAACATATAGAAAATCACATTATGAAATCCAGCTCTTCTAAATCCATTTCGGGTTTACTAGAGAGTCTCCTGAGTAGCCAAAATGAATAAATAGCCGACAAACTAGTCAGATCCAACTGAGCCACTGAGGAAGTAGGTGGACAACCTTCGAAACGCCTTGGACCTGACTATAAACCGGCTAAACTCCTATAGTCCGACTATTCATATTGGACTAAGAAAGCGCTTTCTGAGAACAAATGAATTGCGGCCCCTTTTGGATATAGCAGCCGCCTGCAGGTGAGACCGAATCATCTGTTCTTCCACAAGACAGGCGGAACATCCACCCTAATCAAGGAGACCCGGTGTGAGCCTGCAGCGCGATGGTTTAAGCGCTCTCATTCACAGCCAGATCTGCAAAACTACAAGACCTACTTGTACAGGACTTGCACCCAACTTGCTGCCGAAAGATAAAGTTTATCCTGAATTCACACCACGTGGGACGCCACGGTATGAACAACAGGATTGTACGTGAGTAATTCTAAATATCATTACATGTGTATGATATCGCTACATAATAATCGCATTGCTGCTGCTGAACTTTAAAGTTTACTTAACCAGATATCTGCTGGATTGTAATTTATAACTTCTTACTCTCTGGATTTACTACTGGAACATCAAGGCAATCTCCAGGAGTCATCTTTTAATGTTATAGAAAGACTAAGTCCTAGAAGCAGAATATTGAGGGAGAAAGACTGTTCACTATCATTACCAAATCTCCGGAGATACCGTATGATCTTACACGATTTTTAATATTATCACGGTTTGAGCACTGCCATTTTTGATATTTATTTAATCTATTTAATCTATTCCACCTTTTGTCATTAATTTATTGTGAATATTGGTTCACTGTTTCAATATTACTTGTCACATATACGTATACACTGTTGCACTATATGCATTTATTTATGAAATTGTACTCTATTTGCGGAGATCTACTGGGCACTGGCCACTGCTGTAACTAACTGAGTACGGCCAGTTTGCTAGCTTATATGCAACCTGGGCAGCCTTTGATACTATTATCTAGCCTTCACAGTCTTTACTAGCAAGACCAGTGAATGCCATTATCTAGTATACACTGTTTTAACAATATATTTTATATATAACATATAATCTGTTTAGGATATATTATATATTTATATGGTGACTATTGCTTATACTATGATGAACAGAAAGCCCTGTCCTGGCTTAGTTCTAAGGAAGATATCGTTGTTAAACCGGCTGACAAGGGGGGGAATATAGTCCTCATGTCCAGGGAATATTATTTGAAGGAGGCCCTTAGACAGCTGGGAGACACCGGCGTTTATGAGAGGATACGGGGGGACCCCGTGGCCAATATCCAACAGTTACTAAAATCCCTCATCTCCAAATATGTGGAGGCTGGTTTCCTCCCCAGCAATATGATGGATAAACTTGTTCCTTCCTCCCCAGCTAAACCATCCTGGTACTTTCTTCCGAAGGTCCATAAATCACTGAGCCAGCCCCCGGGACGTCCTATCGTCGCGGGGATTGGCTCAGTGACGGAGCCTCTGTCCAAGTACGTGGACTGGCTCCTGAGACCTGTGCTCACCAGTGCCCCTGCATACCTCAAAGATACTAATGAGTTTTTGACAGCTATCAAAGAGCTACATTGGCAGGGTGGGTACCAATTGGTATCCCTCGATGTAGAGAGCCTCTACACCCGCATCCCACACGATGCGGGTGTAGAGGCGATCCTTGACATCGTGGCCAATTTAGGCAAGAGTCAGATGTATTGCAGTTTCATTGGTGAGACATTAGAGTTTATATTAACCAACAATGTGTTTCAGTTTGGGGCGGATTGGTACAAACAAAAGGTTGGTACGGCCATGGGGACCCCCGTCTCCTGTACATTCGCTAATATGTACCTTGCTAGATTTGAGGATAGGTACATTTACTCCATCACGAACCCGTATGTATCCAAACTGAAAACTTATTTACGGTTCGTAGATGATGTATTCATAGTGTGGGAGGGTACTGAAAGCGAGTGTAGGGATTTCGTAGGTTTCCTAAATGGAAATGACATGGGTATGACGTTTACCCTCAATTTCGGAGGTTCCAGATTGGAGTTCTTGGATGTGGCTGTCGTGGTGGAAGGCGACGAGTTGGTCACGGAGGGCTTTCGTAAGCCCACGGCGACCAATTCCTTGCTCCGCCATGACAGCTTCCATCCTCCCTGCGTGAAGAGAGCTGTACCTTACGGACAATTTGTCAGACTAAGGCGCATTAACAGTAAAAATAGCAGTTATTGCAGGCAGGCAGAAGAACTAAAAAAACGCCTCATGGAGAGAGGGTATCTTGAAGAACCATTGGAGGAGGACATGAGGAAGGTTGAGAAGGATTTCTCCCAAGACAGTTTACTTAGGAGGGTCAACTATGAAAATAAACAAAGGGACGCAGATTTCAGGAGGTTTGCATTTTCATTTAAATATAGTCCCATGGCAGAGCGCATTCGCTCCGTTATTTTTAAAAATTGGGACGTATTGAGGAGAGATGCAAGCCTGTGTGAACTCACTGAACAGAAACCACTGATTTCCTTTAGAAGGGCGCACACCATAAAAGACAGACTAGTCAGAAGCAGGTTTAAGCCCAATAGGAACGAGAATTGGCTTAACAGCAATTTACCTAGAGGGAATTTCAAGTGTGGCAACTGCTCGTTTTGCAATTATAACTCCCTGAAGAAATCCATTGGATTTGCAGGTATCCAACATAAAGTGAACACCTTTATTAATTGCAGGAGCACATACGTAGTGTATCTGCTATTGTGCCCCTGCGGTCGATTTTATATCGGCAAAACTATCAGGTGCCTGTTTGAAAGGTTTAGGGAACACCTGAACTCAATAAGAACAGGAAAGGGGTGCCCTAGATTCATCCAACATGTCAAAGAGGCCCATAATGGGGATACCAGTTGCATTTCATTCTCCGGTTTAGAAACAGTATCCATTCCTCCGCAGGGAGGAGATAGACACCGCCTCCTCCTGCAGAGGGAAGCCCGGTGGATCCTGCGCACACAAGCTTTGGGAGAGCTTGGATTGAATGATAGAAACGACCTCAGCCCTTTCCTGTAATCCAAAATTCTTGATTTTATATCCATATGTGTCCTACTTACTTGTATGTTTGTGTCTGGTGCTTTGCTGATATGTTGCAAATTTGTTGCACTTGTCCATGTTTTTAGTTGTTAAGCGCAACTCCTTTCACCTATGTGCGGCCTGATTCGTCCATGTGTATGACGTCGGCCTGCACTAGAGGTTAAAGGAAGTGCGGACACATATGCACATTGAAGCACAGCCTGATGAAGCGCTATTAGCGCGAAACGGCCGCCGCTGTCACTGCGTGTTTGACTTGTCCACCCCCTGCCTGATCGTGGCTGAATAAAGCTGTATGAACGCTACCGGTGAGTGCCGCTGCATATTCTTTCTACTTACCGACTATTGCTTATACTTATATTTATATATACCACTATCAATAAATCAGTGTCGTTTTGCTAACTTTGTGGTCCAGTTATAAGAGTGCCCACCCTTTCTACATTACAATTGTTTGTGTGGTGCACCTTGCCATCTTGAGCCAGAAGGTGAGCCGTCCTTTACTTTTGTTATACATAACGGAGTAAATAGTCGTGACGATTTCATACGCATGTTTTATTGAATGAAGTTCTTTTCTCTCCTGTTGGCTAGTGTATGAGATTTATCCTCTGTCTTAACCTGAAGGTCCCCTATGATGACTCTCTTCTACTGTGATCTCTCCCTATTGAGTATATATAGAGACTATCCACGATGTGGGACCTAAATGTGTCCCTATTGTCCTAAGCATGTCCATGAGGTGGGACTTAAATAAAGATGTCCCTAATGCCCTCAGTATGAGTGTCAGTGGTTGACGCTTCTGCGATTTATGGGGACCTTTTTAGGGACTGTATGTAATAGGACAACCCGTATTCAAGCAGGACTGGTTTAAATATATATATATATATATATATATATTCTTTCTGCTTCAGGCAGGATTGACTTTCTCTGCTTTTATCCTGGTAACCACTTATGACAGTAAATATTCTTATTTGTTCCGATTATTTATACACTGGCTTTACCTGAACATGAAGATAATCCTATGGATTATATGTCCCCGCTCAGATGGTAACAAGTTCAGTTATGTGACACTCATGAGGAAGGACCGTAAATTGTTTATGGTCTGAAATGCGTAACTGAACTTGTCCTGTATTTAGAAGATTTTTAAAATACCGCAAATAAAGCTACAATTTTCCCCTATTCTGGAGCTGGATTTTCTTAATTTTTCTATTTTCTCACTTAGTTCTGAATTAGGTTAGTCATTTTCTTTATCTTTTCTGGCAGAGATAGAGCATAAATTCACACACCTTTTTCCTACCTCTGGACTAGGCCTCTCTATGTTTTTCTGAGCAGGGATGGAAGGGTAATAACTTATTCTCTCACTAAATGCTGGTGATTCCCTTCCATTCTCATGGGCGTAAGTAGGAAAGTAGGAGTTTGCATTTTCACTTAGAACATATTTGAACCTATGACTATCCTCTTCGTGTTGAATTGTCTGCCTTTCCAGACTTTTCAATTCAGCTTCCATTCGATGGCGTTGTGCCTCGATTTCAGCTTCCATCTGATGGCGTTGTGCATTCATTTCAGCTTTCATCTGATGGCGTTGTGCCTCCATTTCAGCTTCCATCTGATGGCGTTGTGCATTAATTTCAGCTTTCATCTGATGGCGTTGTGCATCCTTTTCAGCTTGCTTTTCAGCCATCAGTTGACGCTACACCTCGATGGCAGCTTCCATCTCAATTTCTGCTTTCTTGACAGCAAGTTGTTCAGATAATTCCTTTCTTTTGGCTGAAGTATTTGAGGATCTGATATGTGGGTGGCACTTCTGCTAGCAAAGGAAGTCACACTTGAGATTGTTGTTCCACCTAAGGACCTAGCATAGTCTATCATAAAAAGCTCATTCATACTACTTCATGCTTTAACTTCATCATAGTTTGCTGCAGATGATCGTTCTCTCATGAGCTTTACTAAATCTTTAGTGACCGCAGTACATGTGTCCATATTCCTTACAATATCCTGCCTGGGAAGTAAGTGACCGCAGGTTGACATATGCTGCCATAAGATCTGATTCAGATTCTTTTACCGTCAATACCATATCACTCAAGTTCCTTTTTATACTTTCTTGCTTTAGCTTTCTACGAATGTCTTTAATGTATAATTTCCACTTCTCATACATTCTGGCAAACTTTTTTCCTTTTAATGCTGCTTCTTGCTCCAAATTTTCCAGCATCTTTGGAGATGGTTTTCTAGCACGTGAGGAACGTCTTAGTTCATCTGCTTGGGCTATATTTGTTTAAGACAAGACTAATGCAAAAGAATCTTCTACCTCAGAGAGGTTCCCTTGCTTTATCTATCTTATAGATAGAGCAAAGAACGGTGTAAAAAAGCCATTTTTTGTCACCATACATCACAAAAAGTACAACAGCAAGCGATCAAAAAGGCGTTTGCCCACCAAAATAGTACCAATCTAACCGTCACCTCATCTCGCAAAAAATGAGCCCCTACCTGAGACAATCGCCCAAAAAATAAAAAAAAGCTATGGATCAGAATATGGAGACACTAAAACATCATATATATCAATATTCGTTATTGTGTAAAACTTACATAAAATTTTTAAAAAAAGTATACATATTAGGTATCGCCACGTCAGTATCGACCAGCTCTATAAAAATATCACATGAACTAACCCCTCAGATGAACACCGTAAAAAATAAAATATAAAAACTGTGCTAAAAAAACATTTTTTGTCACCTTACATCACAAAAAGTGTAATAGTAAGCGATCAAAAAGTCATATGCACCCCCAAAATAGTGCCAATCAAACCATCATCCCATCTCGCAAAAAATGAGACCCTACCTAAGATAATCGCCCAAAAACTGAAAAAACTATGGCTCTCAGAATATGGAGAAACTAAAACATGTTTTTTTTTTTGTTTCAAAAATGATATTATTGTGTAAAACTTACATAAATAAAAAAAAAAGTATACATATTAGGTATCGCCACGTCCGGGACAACCTGGTCTATAAAAATACCACATGATCTAACCTGTCAGATGAATGTTGTAAATAACAAAAAATAAAAACAGAAAAATTGGCATGTTTGGTACCCAGACCAGAACCCGGATTTTATTATTTTCCGTTATAAGGGAAAATAATAGCATTCTTTAATACAGAATGCTTAGTAGAAGGTCAATTGAGGGTTAAAAATAAAAATAAAATTAATTCATCTCTTCCAATTGATCAAAGGACCTGTGGTGACGTCACTGAGCTCATCACATGTTCCATCACCATGATGATGGATCATGTGATGTATCATGTGATGAGCACAGTGATGTCACCACAGGTCCTTTGACAGGTCCTGAAGAAACAACAGGAGACCAGCAGCTACGCGATCAATTGGAGGAGGTGTTACTTTTTATTTATTTTTTAACCCTCATTTGACCTTCTACTAAGCATTCTGTATTAAATAATTATATTATTTCCCCTTATAATCATGTTATAAGGGAAAATAATACAATTAATAGACTTTCATCCTAGCAACCATGCGTGAAAATCGCACTGCATCCAGACTTGCTTGCGGATGCTTGCGATTTTCACGCAGCCCCATTCACTTCTATAGGGCGTTGCGTGAAAAATGCACAATATAGAGCATGCTGCGATTCTCACGCAACGCACAAGTGATGCGTGAAAATCACTGCTCATGTGCACAGCCCCATAGAATTGAATGGGCCTGGATTCAGTTCACCTCACGCATTGCACCCGCGCGGGAAAACTCGCCCGTGTGAAAAGGGGCCTAAGACTTACCTCTCCTGCCGCCACTCTCCCTGCTCTGGCTGACTTCTCTTCTCAGGGCCGGCACTGCAGTCACTTGACCTCCTGCAGCGTCAGGTCAGAGTGCGCGCTGTACGTCCTGACGCTGCAGGCAGTCATGAATAAGAACCCACCTGTTCGAAACGCGTAGATTGCCAACAGGACCTGTGAATACGTTTTATTGCTGTCTCTTTGTCACTGAAAATAAAGAAAATTTTCGCTCAAGAAAGCAGTGGTGCTGGAAAATTCTTCCCTATTGACACAGCAGCGCGGACCCTGAAAAGACCGAGCAGAGGGAGAGGTAAGTACTGTACAGCACTTTTCTCCTCCTCCTCCTACAGACTAGTGAGTGCATCCATTATGGAAGCGCTTACGACTACGTTATGCAGGTGAATAATACAATGTGTATATGTATCTGCTGTGTGTAGCTATGCTGTGGACATCTATGCTGTGTGTATGTATGTCTATGTACAGCTGGCCTGTGTGTGTGTGTAGCTATGCTGTGTATGTATATCTATGTATAGCTGGTGTGTGTAGCTATGCTGTGTATGTATATCAATGTATAGCTGGTGTGTGTAGCTATGCAGTGTATGTATATATGTATAGCTGGTGTGTGTAGCTATGCTGTGTATGTATATCAATGTATAGCTGGTGTGTGTAGCTATGCAGTGTATGTATATATGTATAGCTGGTGTGTGTAGCTATGCTGTGTATGTATATGTATGTATAGCTGGTGTGTGTAGCTATGCTGTGTATGTATATGTATGTATAGCTGGTGTGTGTGTAGCTATGCTGTGTATGTATATCTATGTATAACTGGTGTGTGTGTAGCTATGCTGTGTATGTATATCTATGTAATAGCTGATGTGTGTGTAGCTATGCTGTGTATGTATATGTATGTATAGCTGGTGTGTGTGTAGCTATGCTGTGTATGTATATATATGTATAGCTGGTGTGTGTGTAGCTATGCTGTGTATGTATATCTATGTATAACTGGTGTGTGTAGCTATGCCGTGTATGTATATCTATGTATAACTGGTGTATGTAGCTATGCAGTGTATGTACAGTGGATATAAAAAGTCTACACACCCCTGTTAAAATGTCAGGTTTCATAACTTTTTCCACCTTTAGTGTGACCTATAAACTGTACAACCAATTGAGAAACAAACTGAAATCTTTTAGGTAGAGGGAAGAAAAAATATAAAAAATAAAATAATATGGTTGCATAAGTGTGCACACCCTTAAACTAATACTTTGTTGAAGCACCTTTTGATTTTATTACAGCACTCAGTATTTTTGGGTATGAGCCCTATCAGCCTGGCACATTTTGACTTGGCAAGATTTGCCCACTCTTCTTTGCAAAAACACTCCAAATCTGTCAGATTGCGAGGGCATATCCTGTGCACAGCCCTCATCAGATCCCCCCACAGATTTGCAATCAGATTCAGGTCTGGGCTCTGGCTGGGCCATTCCAAAACTTTAATCTTCTTCTGGTGAAGCCATTCCTTGGTTGATTTGGATGTATGCTTTGGGTCATTGAATTTAGAATGATCCCCATTTCTCAGCTTTACTGCTTATATATGTGTGCAGCCATTATTTTTATTATTAATTATGTTTGCTTTAAGGATATGCACCTATGACTATGAATAAGAATATGCCAGTCTAGTTCTTCTTGTAATATTTATTTGAGGGTAGCGCCTTTTTTAGACTGAGCACACTCCCATCTGCCTGGAGCTTCTGAGCAAAGTACAAATGTAGCTGGTTCCTTCACTGCCCTGATAATGATAGGGACCCATCTGCGGAAGCCACCTTGACGCCTGGTAGATGGGCCCGACACAAGTTTGATCAAAATGCTTCCATTGATCCATTTATAGTAGGTATCATACCACTTGAATTTAGAATGATCCCCATTTTTTAGCTTTACTGCTTATATGTGTGTGCAGCCATTATTTGATTTATTATTTATTGCTTTGGGTCGTTGTCATGCTGAAAGATGAAGTTCCTCTTCATGTTCAGCTTTCTAGCAGAAGCCTGAAGGTTTTGTACCAATATTGACTGGTATTTGGAACTGTTCATAATTCCCTCTAGCTTAACTAAGGCCCCAGTTCCAGCTGAAGGAAAACAGCCCCAAAGCATGATGCTACCACGACCATGCTTCACTGCGGGCATGGTGTTCTTTTGCTGATGTGCAGTGTTGTTCTTGGGCCAAACATATCTTTTGGAATTATGGCCAAAAAGTTCAAGCTTGGTTTCATCAGACCATAACACCTTTTCCCACATGCTTTTCAGAGACTTCAGATGTGTTTTTGCAAAATGTAGCCTGGCTTGGATGTTTTTCTTCATAAGAAAAGGCTTTCGTCTTGCCACTCTACCCCATAGCCCAGACATATGAAGAATACGGGAGATTGTTGTCACATGTACCACACAGCCAGGACTTGCCAGATATTCCTGCAGCTCCTTTAACGTTGCTGTAGGCCTCTTGGTAGCCTCCCAGAACAGTTTTCTTCTCGTCTTTTCATCAATTTTGGAGGGACGTTCAGTTCTTGGTAATGTCACTGTTGTACCATATTTTCTCCACTTGATGATGACTGTCTTCACTGTGTTCCATGGTATATCTAATGTCTTGGAAATTCTTATGTACCCTTCCTTCTCCTGACTGATACCTTTTAACAATGAGATCCCTCTGATGCTTTGGAAGCTCTCTGTGGACCATGGCTTTTGCTGTGGGATGCGACTAAGAAAATTTCAGGAAAGACCAACCAGAGCAGCTGAACTTTATGTGGGGTTAATCAGAGGCACTTTAAATGATGGCAGGTGTATACTGACTCCTATTTAACATGATTTTGAATGTGATTGTTTAATTCTGAACACAGCTACATCCCCAGTTATAAGAGGGTGTGCACACTTATGCAACCACATTTTTTTTTTTTTTTTTCTTCCCTCCACCTAAAAGATTTTAGTTTGTATTTCAATTGAGTAGTACAGTTTATAGGTCACATTAAAGGTGGAAACATTTCTGAAATGATTTATCTTTGTCTCATACACCTTCTGGAGTGGCCCAGTCAGAGCACTGACCTTAACCCGATTTAGATGCTGTGGCATGACCTCAAGAAAGCGATAAAAACAGCACAGAAACCTGACATTTTAACAGGGGTGTGTAGACTTTTTATATCCACTGTATATCTATGTATAGCTGCCCTGTGTGTGTGTGTAGCTATGCTGTGCATGTATATCTATGTATAGTTGATATGTGTGTGTAGCTATGCTGTGTATGTATATTTATGTATAGTTGATATGTGTGTGTAGCTATGCTGTGTATGTATATCTATGTATAACTGGTGTGGTGTGTGTGTGTAGCTATGCTGTGTATGTATATCTATGTATAGTTGGTGTGGTGTGTGTGTAGCTATGCTGTGTATGTATATCTATGTATAGCTGATGTGTGTGTAGCTATGCTGTGTATGTATATCTATGTATAGCTAATGTGTGTAGCTATGCTGTGTATTTTTATCTATGTATAGCTGGTGTGTGTGTGGCTATGCTGTTTATGTATATCTATGTATAGCTGGTGTGTGTAGCTATGCAGTGTATGTATATCTATGTATAGCTGGTGTGTGTAGCTATGCTGTGTATGTATATCTATGTATAGCTGGTGTGTGTGTGGCTATGCTGTGTATGTATATCTATGTATAGCTGATGTGTGTGTAGCTATGCTATTAAATGTTACCATGTTTTTATTGAACACACCATGTAAACATTCACAGTGTAGGTGGAAAAAGTATGTGAACCCTTGGATTTAATAACTGGTTGAACCTCTTTTGGCAGCAATAACCAAGCGTTTCCTGTAGTTGCAGATCAGACGTACACAACGGTCAGGAGTAATTCTTGACCATTCCTCTTTACAGAACTGTTTCAGTTCAGCAATATTCTTGGGATGTCTGAATCGCTTTCTTGAGGTCATGCCACAGCATCTCAATCAGGTTAAGGTCAGGACTCTGACTGGGCCACTCCAGAAGGTGTATTTTCTACTGTTTAAGCCATTCTGTTGTTAATTTACTTCTATGCTTTGGGTTGTTGTCCTATTTCAACACCCATCTTCTGTTTAGCTTCAGCTGGTGGACAGATGGCCTTTTTCTCCTGTAAAATATCTTGAAAAACTTGGGAATTAATTTTTCCTTCGATCATAGCAATCCGTCCAGGCCCTGACGCAGGAAAGCAGCCCCAAACCATGATGCCCCCACCACTATACTTCACAGGTGGGATGAGGTTTTGATGTATGTGGGCTGTGCCTCTTTTTCTCCACACATAATGTTGTGTGTTTCTTCCAAACAACTCAACTTTGGTTTCATCTGTCCACAGAATATTTTGCCAGTACTGCTGTGGAACATCCAGGTGCTCTTGTGCAAACTGTAAACGTGCAGCAATGTTTTTTTGGACAGCAGTGGCCTCCTCTGTGGTATCCTCCCATGAAATCCATTCTTGTTTAGTGTTTTACGTATCGTAGATTCACTTACCGGGATGTTAGCATCTGCCAGAGACTTTTGTAAGTCTTTAGCTGACACTCTAGGATTCTTCTTCACCTCATTGAGCAGTCTGCGCTGTGCTCTTGCAGTCATCTTTACAGGACGGCCACTCCTAGGGAGAGTAGCAGCAGTGCTGAACTTTCTCCATTTATAGACAATTTGTCTTACCACGGACTGATGAACAGCAAGGCTTTTGGAGATATTTTTATAACCCTTTCCAGCGTCATGCAAGTCAACAATTCTTAATCGTAGGTCTTCTGAGAGCTCTTTTGTGCGAGGCATCATTCACATCAGGCAATGCGTCTTGTTAAAAGCAAACCCAGAACTGGTGTGTGTTTTTTATAGGGCAGGGCAGCTGTAACCAACACCTCCAATCTCATTGATTGGACTCCAGTTGGCTGACACCTCATTCCAATTAGCTCTTGTAAATGTCATTAGTCTAGGGGTTCACATAATTTTTCCACCTGCACTGTGAATGTTTATATGGTGTGTTCAATAAAAACATGGTGACATGTAATTCTTTGTGTGTTATTAGTTTATTGTCTATTGTTAGGACTTAGATGAAGATCAGATCACATTTTATGACCAATTTGTGCAGAAATCCATATCAGTCCAAAGGGTTCACATACTTTTTTTTGCAACTGTATGTATAGCTGGTGTGTGTGTAGCTATGCTGTGTATGTATATCAATGTGTAGCTATGCTGTGTATGTATATCTATGTATAGCTGGTGTGTGTGTAGCTATGCTGTGTATGTATATCCATGTATATCTGGTGTGTGTGTGTGTGTGTAGCTATGCTGTGTATGTATATCTATGTATAGCTGGTGTGTGTAGCTATGCTGTGTATGTATATCTATGTATATGCAATGAGCAGAACCGTGGTACGGTTACACGGACGCCAAATTATGCAGTGGGTCCGGATATGGGTATATAAGTCTATAGTTTTTGTTTGTGACGACAATTGCAGCGTGCGCAGGGTACTAAAACAGGGCCCTTTAAGATGTTGCAACTCACATACCAGGTGAGGAATGCCACAGGGGGTAATGTCTCTGTATAGCAGTAGGTATAGTGTCAACGGTGTCTCCTACCTTGGTACGGCTGGACTCCTGGATCCTGGCTCACTTGCAATAAATGAGTGTGTTGCTAGTAGAAGTAATTAAAGGACTTGATAGCAATGAATGAGATCCAGACTTGGAATATAATTCAACTTGTCTTTACTGGTTGTAGCATTAATCCATATGAGTTATAGCAATAGTCTTAGGTCCCAGCAAGTATTGGCAATGTATGGCAGGGATCAATATCTCTTCTGCTTCTATCATGTGCCTGGAGAATATGGCAGGAATCTATTCTATATCTTCTGCTCTGTCTAGGACTGACTAGCTAAGGAGGAATTTGGCTTCTCCTGGTCTCTGGATGGTTCTCACAGTTAGGCTCCTTTCACACCTGCGTTCAGGTGTCCGCTCGTGAGCTCCGTTTGAAGGGGCTCACGAGCGGCCCTGAACGCAGCCGTCTGGCCCTAATGCATTCTCAGTGGAGGCGGATCCACTGAGAATGCATCCGCCTGCCAGCGCTCAGCCTCTGCTCCGCTCAGTGAGCGGACACCTGAACGCTGCAAGCAGCGTTCGGGTGTCCGCCTGGCCGTGTGGAGGCGAGCGGATCCGTTCCGACTTACAATGTAAGTCAATGGGGACGGATCCGCTTGAAGATGACACCATATGGCTCAATCTTCAAGCGGATCCGTCCCCCATTGACTTTCAATGTAAAGTCTGAACGGATCCGCTCAGGCTACTTTCTGACTTAGAAAATTTTTCTAAGTAATAATGCAGACGGATCCGTTCTGAACGGAGCCACCGTCTGCATTAATATGAGCGGATCCGTTCAGAACGGATCCGATCGAACGCAGGTGTGAAAGTAGCCTTAGCTCACAGGGAATGGATCTTCCTGGAGATCTGGAGGTGGCTGCTTGCTTGTCACCAGCTGAGGCTGAAGGGCCTCAACCAAGACAAGATCCTGGGTTGGGATCCCTATTTCTGGGAGCTCCTACCAGCACAACCTTCCCCTAGATGGGGTGGCTGGTACACTCTAACTCCCTTCCCCACCCATGCGGCAGGATGTGGGAACATTCCAAACCTCCTCAAAGAGGGAGGAGCTAAACTGGAATGTACTATTCCAGTCTAGAATTGCTAAACTGTTACTAAAGCCCTGGTAACACATTGCTGCCACCTGCTGGTGTAAATGGAAATTACAGCAAATACCTTTAACAAGGGTTTCAATATGCACATTTGTGAGAATGTGAGGTTAAATTACACAGGATGACAATGCAGATACACTTAATAGGTTGTAGCGGGGTAAAAGATTTTAGTAACATAACTCTGGGATGTTACATTACCCCTTACTTTAAGTTAAGCCGCCCTCGGCTTATGCTTAGGAGGGAGAGAAATCAGCTCTGGGGTACCCAATTAAATACAAAGTGCTGCGTGAATTACATATAATGACATACAAAGACAAACATGAAACGGCTATCCCCAGGTTCCTGCCCGCTAGAGTAAGGTGTCCAACACACAGTTTACTTCTTTTGGTATAACCAGTGAACCTAATATTGCACAAAGCAAACATTACTGACTGACTTTGAAATGTTCTGGATCCTTCAAACACCAAAGAAAGCATGGGGGTGTCTTTACTCCGTAATCCCACCATTATGTAATGGAATGCCCGCAAATGAAAGGGTGGCTTTATCCTATATTCCCTTTCCTGCACCAAAGCCGGAGAAATTTGGCTTAAAGCACGATCACTATGGTGACTAAGGGGTAGCTAAATTATGGCGCTAAGGCTTTAGGTACAATACCTTAGACAAAAGCTCAGAATGAGGAGGTATTTATCGTCTCCATGCTCTTCTGGCAATGTCACAGGAGGAGGGAATTATAATCCCATGGATCTCCTGGAAATAAGACACCTCAGGATGGGAGCAATCCTGAACATAAAACAAACGGGAAGGAGCGTTCTATGACTTCTAACAATTCCCGAAGCAGCGGGCTTACCCGTGTAGTTACTGGATCTGCCTGGACTTACCACTTGGTCCTACCCTGGGTACCTATGGGTATATATCACCGGGTGTAGGCCATTAGTTTTAAGCGTCCGTATAAAGGAAGGAGAGAACATGAGTTGCCAAATAAGGCATACAAGAGTAAGTTGCTACATTTTTGGTTAAGTGCAATGTTAAGTGCAATTGTCACAAATAGTGCAGACATTCACACTGTGGCACCTGGAAAAGAATACACACAATGGGCATGTTATACTTGAACGTTGCATAACTTGTAAATGTGAAATGAAATTAGTGCAAAAACATTATGCAAATATCAGTGTAATAATACGCTCAAATATGACTTGAGTCTTTTTTCTTGAAGTGCTTGACTGTGGACAGGAACAATAAGAGTTAATTGTAATCCAATGGAACAATAAAGTTAATTATAATCCACACAAGGTAGTGGGTGATTTGCACAGTGAGTAGTTTTCCTCACAGGAAAGTCTGGAAATCTTCCTCCTGGATCCCATATTTAGGATGCAAAAGCTCTTCTTTAAAGGGATTCTGTCACCAGTTTTTGACCCCCACATTCAAAAATATGGTTATGTGCATGGAGCTCTTGTGATTCCTAATGTGGTCTTATAAGCTAAATCTGTAGGCTCATTTAGTGTAAAAAACGTTTTATCTAACCTGTCATTCATCTAAGGTGCCCAGGGGGATGCTCATGTCTTCCAGATGCCGCCCGCACCCGCCGCCGCCGTTCGTGCCCAGCTCCTCCTTTGCTGTCATCAGCGCCGCCTCAGAATCCTTTGTTACGCCTCCGGCTCTCCCTCACTCCCCCCTCCTTCTTCTCTAACATCCCGCGCGTGCGCACAGGCCTGTGCTTGATACGCCCGTGCGGACTTCTCCGTTCGGCTTCATTGAGCGAAGTGCCCATGCGCCGGCACTTCGCTCAACCTCCCGATGACCTGAACACTGTTGCTAGTAGGAGTAATTTAAGGACTTGATAGTAGGGATGAGCGAACTCGAACTGTATAGTTCGGGTTCGTACCGAATTTTGGGGTGTCCGTGACACGGACCCGAACCCGGACATTTTCGTAAAAGTCCGGGTTCGGGTTCGGTGTTCGTCGCTTTCTTCGCGCTTTTGTGACGCTTTCTTGGCGCTTTTTGAAAGGCTGCAAAGCAGCCAATCAACAAGCGTCATACTACTTGCCCCAAGAGGCCATCACAGCCATGCCTACTATTGGCATGGCTGTGATTGGCCAGAGCACCATGTGACCCAGCCTCTATTTAAGCTGGAGTCACATAGCGCCGCCCGTCACTCTGCTCTGATTAGCGTAGGGAGAGGTTGCGGCTGCGACAGTAGGGCGAGATTAGGCAGATTAACTCCTCCAAAGGACTTGATTAACTGATCGATCTGCAGCTGTGGATCATTGAGCTGCTGATCCTCAATTGCTCACTGTTTTTAGGCTGCACAGACCGTTTGTCAGTCTCATTTTTCTGGGGTGATCGGCGGCCATTTTGTGTCTTGTGGTGCGCCAGCACAAGCTGCGACCAAGTGCATTTAACCCTCAATGGTGTGGTTGTTTTTTGGCTAAAGCCTACATCAGGGTGAAGCTGTCACACCAAGTGCATTTAACCAGCAATAGTCTGTTCATTTTTTGGCCATATACAAAATCAGGGGCAAGCTGCGCCTGTCACCAAGTGCATTTAACCCTCAATGGTGTGGTTGTTTTTTGGCTAAAGCCTACATCAGGGTGAAGCTGTCACACCAAGTGCATTTAACCAGCAATAGTCTGTTCATTTTTTGGCCATATACAAAATCAGGGGCAAGCTGCGCCTGTCACCAAGTGCATTTAACCCTCAATGGTGTGGTTGTTTTTTGGCTAAAGCCTACATCAGGGTGAAGCTGTCACACCAAGTGCATTTAACCAGCAATAGTCTGTTCATTTTTTGGCCATATACAAAATCAGGGGCAAGCTGCGCCTGTCACCAAGTGCATTTAACCCTCAATGGTGTGGTTGTTTTTTGGCTAAAGCCTACATCAGGGTGAAGCTGTCACACCAAGTGCATTTAACCAGCAATAGTCTGTTCATTTTTTGGCCATATCCCAGTCTAATTCTGTCACTAAATCCATACCGGTCACCCAGCGCCTAAATACTAGGCCTCAAATTTATATCCAGCTAAATCTGTCCCTAGTGCTGTAGCTGGGCGAGTTATTTAGTGTCCGTTCAAGCACATTTCTTGTTCTGGGTTGAAATACAATTCCCAATTTAGCAATTTCATAATTTAGTGGTTCCTGCTATATCAGAGCTCTTTGAAATCTATCCCAAAAAGGGTATATAATATTGAAGGTGCACATAGGGTCATTCAGAGTAACTTCACACACACCCGCTACTGTGTATTTCCAAGTCTAATTCTGTCACTAAATCCATACCGGTGACCCAGCGCCTAAATACTAGGCCTCAAATTTAATTCCCTCTAAATCTCTCGTTACCCACCGCTGTACTGTTGTTGCTGGGCAAGATATTTAGTGTCCGTCAAAGCACATTTTTTGTTCTGGGTTGAAGTACAATTCCCAATTTAGCAATTTCATAATTTAGTGGTTTCTGCTATATCAGAGCTATTTGAAATCTATCCCAAAAAGGGTATATAATATTGAAGGTGCACATAGGGTCATTCAGAATAACTTCACACACACCCGCTACTGTGTATTTCCAAGTCTAATTCTGTCACTAAACCCATACCTGTCACCCAGCGCCTAAATACTAGGCCTCAAATTTAAATCCCTCTAAATCTCTCGTTACCGTTGTCCTGTTGTAGCTGGGAAAGTTATTTAGTGCCCGTCAAAGCACATTTTTTGTTCTGGGTTGAAGTACAATTCCCAATTTAGCAATTTCATAATTTAGTGGTTCCTGCTATATCAGAGCTATTTGAAATCTATCCCAAAAAGGGTATATAATATTGAAGGTGCACATAGGGTCATTCAGAATAACTTCACACACACCCGCTACTGTGTATTTCCAAGTCTAATTCTGTCACTAAATCCATACCGGTGACCCAGCGCCTAAATACTAGGCCTCAAATTTAATTCCCTCTAAATCTCTCGTTACCCACCGCTGTACTGTTGTTGCTGGGCAAGATATTTAGTGTCCGTCAAAGCACATTTTTTGTTCTGGGTTGAAGTACAATTCCCAATTTAGCAATTTCATAATTTAGTGGTTTCTGCTATATCAGAGCTATTTGAAATCTATCCCTAAAAGGGTATATAATATTGAAGGTGCACATAGGGTCATTCAGAATAACTTCACACACACCCGCTACTGTGTATTTCCAAGTCTAATTCTGTCACTAAACCCATACCTGTCACCCAGCGCCTAAATACTAGGCCTCAAATTTATATCCAGCTAAATCTGTCCCTAGTGCTGTAGCTGGGCGAGTTATTTAGTGTCCGTTCAAGCACATTTCTTGTTCTGGGTTGAAATACAATTCTCAATTTAGCAATTTCATAATTTAGTGGTTCCTGCTATATCAGAGCTCTTTGAAATCTATCCCAAAAAGGGTATATAATATTGAAGGTGCACATAGGGTCATTCAGAGTAACTTCACACACACCCGCTACTGTGTATTTCCAAGTCTAATTCTGTCACTAAATCCATACCGGTGACCCAGCGCCTAAATACTAGGCCTCAAATTTAATTCCCTCTAAATCTCTCGTTACCCACCGCTGTACTGTTGTTGCTGGGCAAGATATTTAGTGTCCGTCAAAGCACATTTTTTGTTCTGGGTTGAAGTACAATTCCCAATTTAGCAATTTCATAATTTAGTGGTTTCTGCTATATCAGAGCTATTTGAAATCTATCCCAAAAAGGGTATATAATATTGAAGGTGCACATAGGGTCATTCAGAATAACTTCACACACACCCGCTACTGTGTATTTCCAAGTCTAATTCTGTCACTAAACCCATACCTGTCACCCAGCGCCTAAATACTAGGCCTCAAATTTAAATCCCTCTAAATCTCTCGTTACCGTTGTCCTGTTGTAGCTGGGAAAGTTATTTAGTGCCCGTCAAAGCACATTTTTTGTTCTGGGTTGAAGTACAATTCCCAATTTAGCAATTTCATAATTTAGTGGTTCCTGCTATATCAGAGCTATTTGAAATCTATCCCAAAAAGGGTATATAATATTGAAGGTGCACATAGGGTCATTCAGAATAACTTCACACACACCCGCTACTGTGTATTTCCAAGTCTAATTCTGTCACTAAATCCATACCGGTGACCCAGCGCCTAAATACTAGGCCTCAAATTTAATTCCCTCTAAATCTCTCGTTACCCACCGCTGTACTGTTGTTGCTGGGCAAGATATTTAGTGTCCGTCAAAGCACATTTTTTGTTCTGGGTTGAAGTACAATTCCCAATTTAGCAATTTCATAATTTAGTGGTTTCTGCTATATCAGAGCTATTTGAAATCTATCCCTAAAAGGGTATATAATATTGAAGGTGCACATAGGGTCATTCAGAATAACTTCACACACACCCGCTACTGTGTATTTCCAAGTCTAATTCTGTCACTAAACCCATACCTGTCACCCAGCGCCTAAATACTAGGCCTCAAATTTAAATCCCTCTAAATCTCTCGTTACCGTTGTCCTGTTGTAGCTGGGAAAGTTATTTAGTGCCCGTCAAAGCACATTTTTTGTTCTGGGTTGAAGTACAATTCCCAATTTAGCAATTTCATAATTTAGTGGTTCCTGCTATATCAGAGCTATTTGAAATCTATCCCAAAAAGGGTATATAATATTGAAGGTGCACATAGGGTCATTCAGAATAACTTCACACACACGCTTCTGTGCATTTCCAAGTCTAATTCTGTCACTAAATCCATACCGGTGACCCAGCGCCTAAATACTAGGCCTCAAATTTAATTCCCTCTAAATCTCTCGTTACCCACCGCTGTACTGTTGTTGCTGGGCAAGATATTTAGTGTCCGTCAAAGCACATTTTTTGTTCTGGGTTGAAGTACAATTCCCAATTTAGCAATTTCATAATTTAGTGGTTTCTGCTATATCAGAGCTATTTGAAATCTATCCCTAAAAGGGTATATAATATTGAAGGTGCACATAGGGTCATTCAGAATAACTTCACACACACCCGCTACTGTGTATTTCCAAGTCTAATTCTGTCACTAAATCCATACCGGTGACCCAGCGCCTAAATACTAGGCCTCAAATTTAATTCCCTCTAAATCTCTCGTTACCCACCGGTGTACTGTTGTTGCTGGGCAAGATATTTAGTGTCCGTCAAAGCACATTTTTTGTTCTGGGTTGAAGTACAATTCCCAATTTAGCAATTTCATAATTTAGTGGTTTCTGCTATATCAGAGCTATTTGAAATCTATCCCTAAAAGGGTATATAATATTGAAGGTGCACATAGGGTCATTCAGAATAACTTCACACACACCCGCTACTGTGTATTTCCAAGTCTAATTCTGTCACTAAACCCATACCTGTCACCCAGCGCCTAAATACTAGGCCTCAAATTTAAATCCCTCTAAATCTCTCGTTACCGTTGTCCTGTTGTAGCTGGGAAAGTTATTTAGTGCCCGTCAAAGCACATTTTTTGTTCTGGGTTGAAGTACAATTCCCAATTTAGCAATTTCATAATTTAGTGGTTCCTGCTATATCAGAGCTATTTGAAATCTATCCCTAAAAGGGTATATAATATTGAAGGTGCACATAGGGTCATTCAGAATAACTTCACACACACGCTTCTGTGCATTTCCAAGTCTAATTCTGTCACTAAATCCATACCGGTGACCCAGCGCCTAAATACTAGGCCTCAAATTTAATTCCCTCTAAATCTCTCGTTACCCACCGCTGTACTGTTGTTGCTGGGCAAGATATTTAGTGTCCGTCAAAGCACATTTTTTGTTCTGGGTTGAAGTACAATTCCCAATTTAGCAATTTCATAATTTAGTGGTTTCTGCTATATCAGAGCTATTTGAAATCTATCCCTAAAAGGGTATATAATATTGAAGGTGCACATAGGGTCATTCAGAATAACTTCACACACACCCGCTACTGTGTATTTCCAAGTCTAATTCTGTCACTAAATCCATACCGGTGACCCAGCGCCTAAATACTAGGCCTCAAATTTAATCCCTCTAAATCTCTCGTTACCCACCGTGTACTGTTGTTGCTGGGCAAGATATTTAGTGTCCGTCAAAGCACATTTTTTGTTCTGGGTTGAAGTACAATTCCCAATTTAGCAATTTCATAATTTAGTGGTTTCTGCTATATCAGAGCTATTTGAAATCTATCCCTAAAAGGGTATATAATATTGAAGGTGCACATAGGGTCATTCAGAATAACTTCACACACACGCTTCTGTGCATTTCCAAGTCTAATTCTGTCACTAAATCCATACCGGTGACCCAGCGCCTAAATACTAGGCCTCAAATTTAAATCCCTCTAAATCTCTCGTTACCCACCGCTGTACTGTTGTTGCTGGGCAAGATATTTAGTGTCCGTCAAAGCACATTTTTTGTTCTGGGTTGAAGTACAATTCCCAATTTAGCAATTTCATAATTTAGTGGTTTCTGCTATATCAGAGCTATTTGAAATCTATCCCTAAAAGGGTATATAATATTGAAGGTGCACATAGGGTCATTCAGAATAACTTCACACACACCGCTTACTGTGCATTTCCAAGTCTAATTCTGTCACTAAATCCATACCGGTGACCCAGCGCCTAAATACTAGGCCTCAAATTTAAATCCCTCTAAATCTCTCGTTACCCACCGCTGTACTGTTGTTGCTGGGCAAGATATTTAGTGTCCGTCAAAGCACATTTTTTGTTCTGGGTTGAAGTACAATTCCCAATTTAGCAATTTCATAATTTAGTGGTTTCTGCTATATCAGAGCTATTTGAAATCTATCCCTAAAAGGGTATATAATATTGAAGGTGCACATAGGGTCATTCAGAATAACTTCACACACACGCTTCTGTGCATTTCCAAGTCTAATTCTGTCACTAAATCCATACCGGTCACCCAGCGCCTAAATACTAGGCCTCAAATTTATATCCCGCTGAATTTGAATACAATACATTGGGCCAAATAATATATTTGTTGTTGTGGTGAACCATAACAATGAGAAAAACATCTAGTAAGGGACGCGGACGTGGACATGGTCGTGGTGGTGTTAGTGGACCCTCTGGTGCTGGGAGAGGACGTGGCCGTTCTGCCACATCCACACGTCCTAGTGTACCAACTACCTCAGGTCCCAGTAGCCGCCAGAATTTACAGCGATATATGGTGGGGCCCAATGCCGTTCTAAGGATGGTAAGGCCTGAGCAGGTACAGGCATTAGTCAATTGGGTGGCCGACAGTGGATCCAGCACGTTCACATTATCTCCCACCCAGTCTTCTGCAGAAAGCGCACAGATGGCGCCTGAAAACCAACCCCATCAGTCTGTCACATCACCCCCATGCATACCAGGGAAACTGTCTCAGCCTCAAGTTATGCAGCAGTCTCTTATGCTGTTTGAAGACTCCGCTGGCAGGGTTTCCCAAGGGCATCCACCTAGCCCTTCCCCAGCGGTGAAAGACATAGAATGCACTGACGCACAACCACTTATGTTTCCTGATGATGAGGACATGGGAATACCACCTCAGCATGTCTCTGATGATGACGAAACACAGGTGCCAACTGCTGCGTCTTTCTGCAGTGTGCAGACTGAACAGGAGGTCAGGGATCAAGACTGGGTGGAAGACGATGCAGGGGACGATGAGGTCCTAGACCCCACATGGAATGAAGGTCGTGCCACTGACTTTCACAGTTCGGAGGAAGAGGCAGTGGTGAGACCGAGCCAACAGCGTAGCAAAAGAGGGAGCAGTGGGCAAAAGCAGAACACCCGCCGCCAAGAGACTCCGCCTGCTACTGACCGCCGCCATCTGGGACCGAGCACCCCAAAGGCAGCTTCAAGGAGTTCCCTGGCATGGCACTTCTTCAAACAATGTGCTGACGACAAGACCCGAGTGGTTTGCACGCTGTGCCATCAGAGCCTGAAGCGAGGCATTAACGTTCTGAACCTGAGCACAACCTGCATGACCAGGCACCTGCATGCAAAGCATGAACTGCAGTGGAGTAAACACCTTAAAACCAAGGAAGTCACTCAGGCTCCCCCTGCTACCTCTTCTGCTGCTGCCGCCTCGGCCTATTCTGCTGCTGCCGCCTCGGCCTCTTCCTCCGCCTCTGGAGGAACGTTGGCACCTGCCGCCCAGCAAACAGGGGATGTACCACCAACACCACCACCACCACCTCCGTCACCAAGCGTCTCAACCATGTCACACGCCAGCGTTCAGCTCTCCATCTCACAAACATTTGATAGAAAGCGTAAATTCCCACCTAGCCACCCTCGATCCCTGGCCCTGAATGCCAGCATTTCTAAACTACTGGCCTATGAAATGCTGTCATTTAGGCTGGTGGACACAGACAGCTTCAAACAGCTCATGTCGCTTGCTGTCCCACAGTATGTTGTTCCCAGCCGGCACTACTTCTCCAAGAGAGCCGTGCCTTCCCTGCACAACCAAGTATCCCATAAAATCAAGTGTGCACTGCGCAACGCCATCTGTAGCAAGGTCCACCTAACCACAGATACGTGGACCAGTAAGCACGGCCAGGGACGCTATATCTCCCTAACTGCACACTGGGTAAATGTAGTGGCAGCTGGGCCCCAGGCGGAGAGCTGTTTGGCGCACGTCCTGCCGCCGCCAAGGATCGCAGGGCAACATTCTTTGCCTCCTGTTGCCACCTCCTCCTTCTCGGCTTCCTCCTCCTCTTCTTCCACCTGCTCATCCAGTCAGCCACACACCTTCACCACCAACTTCAGCACAGCCCGGGGTAAACGTCAGCAGGCCATTCTGAAACTCATATGTTTGGGGGACAGGCCCCACACCGCACAGGAGTTGTGGCGGGGTATTGAACAACAGACCGACGAGTGGTTGCTGCCGGTGAGCCTCAAGCCCGGCCTGGTGGTGTGTGATAATGGGCGAAATCTCGTTGCAGCTCTGGGACTAGCCAATTTGACGCACATCCCTTGCTTGGCGCATGTGCTGAATTTGGTGGTGCAGAAGTTCATTCACAACTACCCCGACATGTCAGAGCTGCTGCATAAAGTGCGGGCCGTCTGTTCGCGCTTCCGGCGTTCACATCCTGCCGCTGCTCGCCTGTCTGCGCTACAGCGTAACTTCGGCCTTCCCGCTCACCGCCTCATATGCGACGTGCCCACCAGGTGGAACTCCACCTTGCACATGCTGGACAGACTGTGCGAGCAGCAGCAGGCCATAGTGGAGTTTCAGCTGCAGCACGCACGGGTCAGTCGCACTACAGAACAGCACCACTTCACCACCAATGACTGGGCCTCCATGCGAGACCTGTGTGCCCTGTTGCGCTGTTTCGAGTACTCCACCAACATGGCCAGTGGCGATGACACCGTTATCAGCGTTACAATACCACTTCTATGTCTCCTTGAGAAAACACTTAGGGCGATGATGGAACAGGAGGTGGCCCAGGAGGAGGAGGAGGAGGATGAGGAAGAGGGGTCATTTTTAGCACTTTCAGGCCAGTCTCTTCGAAGTGACTCAGAGGGAGGTTTTTTGCAACAGCAGAGGCCAGGTACAAATGTGGCCAGCCAGGGCCCACTACTGGAGGACGAGGAGGACGAGGATGAGGAGGAGGTGGAGGAGGATGAGGATGAAGCATGGTCACAGCGGGGTGGCACCCAACGCAGCTCGGGTCCATCACTGGTGCGTGGCTGGGGGGAAAGGCAGGACGATGACGATACGCCTCCCACAGAGGACAGCTTGTCCTTACCCCTGGGCAGCCTGGCACACATGAGCGACTACATGCTGCAGTGCCTGCGCAACGACAGCAGAGTTGCCCACATTTTAACCTGTGCGGACTACTGGGTTGCCACCCTGCTGGATCCACGCTACAAAGACAATGTGCCCACCTTACTTCCTGCACTGGAGCGTGATAGGAAGATGCGCGAGTACAAGCGCACGTTGGTAGACGCGCTACTGAGAGCATTCCCAAATGTCACAGGGGAACAAGTGGAAGCCCAAGGCCAAGGCAGAGGAGGAGCAAGAGGTCGCCAAGGCAGCTGTGTCACGGCCAGCTCCTCTGAGGGCAGGGTTAGCATGGCAGAGATGTGGAAAACTTTTGTCAACACGCCACAGCTAACTGCACCACCACCTGATACGCAACGTGTTAGCAGGAGGCAACATTTCACTAACATGGTGGAACAGTACGTGTGCACACCCCTCCACGTACTGACTGATGGTTCGGCCCCATTCAACTTCTGGGTCTCTAAATTGTCCACGTGGCCAGAGCTAGCCTTTTATGCCTTGGAGGTGCTGGCCTGCCCGGCAGCCAGCGTTTTGTCTGAACGTGTATTCAGCACGGCAGGGGGCGTCATTACAGACAAACGCAGCCGCCTGTCTACAGCCAATGTGGACAAGCTGACGTTCATAAAAATGAACCAGGCATGGATCCCACAGGACCTGTCCGTCCCTTGTCCAGATTAGACATTAACTACCTCCCCATAACCATATATTATTGGACTCCAGGGCACTTCCTCATTCAATCCTATTTTTATTTTCATTTTACCATTATATTGCGATGCTACCCAAAGTTGAATGAACCTCTCCTCTGCCTGTGTGCTAGGCCTAAATATATGCCAATGGACTGTTGCAGTGGTGGCTGACATGAAGCCTGATTCTCTGCTATGACATGCAGACTAATTCTCTGCTGACATGAAGCCAGATTGTCTGTTACGGGACCTCTCTCCTCTGCCTGGGTGCTGGGCCTAAATTTATGACCATGGACTGTTGCAGTGGTGGCTGACGTGAAGCCTGATTCTCTGCTATGACATGCAGACTGATTCTCTGCTGACATGAAGCCAGATCGTCTGTTACGGGACCTCTCTGCTCTGCCTGTGTGCTAGGCCTAAATATATGCCAATGGACTGTTGCAGTGGTGGGTGACGTGAAGCCTCATTCTCTGCTATGACATGCAGACTGATTCTCTGCTGACATGAAGCCAGATTGTCTGTTACGGGACCTCTCTGCTCTGCCTGTGTGCTAGGCCTAAATATATGCCAATGGACTGTTGCAGTGGTGGGTGACGTGAAGCCTCATTCTCTGCTATGACATGCAGACTGATTCTCTGCTGTCATGAAGCCAGATTGTCTGTTACGGGACCTCTCTGCTCTGCCTGTGTGCTAGGCCTAAATATATGCCAATGGACTGTTGCAGTGGTGGGTGACGTGAAGCCTCATTCTCTGCTATGACATGCAGACTGATTCTCTGCTGACATGAAGCCAGATTGTCTGTTACGGGACCTCTCTGCTCTGCCTGTGTGCTAGGCCTAAATATATGCCAATGGACTGTTGCAGTGGTGGGTGACGTGAAGCCTCATTCTCTGCTATGACATGCAGACTGATTCTCTGCTGTCATGAAGCCAGATTGTCTGTTACGGGACCTCTCTGCTCTGCCTGTGTGCTAGGCCTAAATATATGCCAATGGACTGTTGCAGTGGTGGGTGACGTGAAGCCTCATTCTCTGCTATGACATGCAGACTGATTCTCTGCTGACATGAAGCCAGATTGTCTGTTACGGGACCTCTCTGCTCTGCCTGTGTGCTAGGCCTAAATATATGCCAATGGACTGTTGCAGTGGTGGGTGACGTGAAGCCTCATTCTCTGCTATGACATGCAGACTGATTCTCTGCTGACATGAAGCCAGATCCTCTGTTACGGGAGCTCTCTCCTCTGCCTGGGTGCTGGGCCTAAATTTATGACAATTGACTGTTGCAGTGGTGGGTGACGTGAAGCCTGATTCTCTGCTATGATATGAAGACTGATTCTCTGCTGACATGAAGCCAGATTGTCTGTTACGGGACCTTTCTCCTCTGCCTGGGTTCTGGGCCTAAATTTATGAAAATTGACTCTTACAGTGGTGGGTGACGTGAAGCCTGATTCTAGGCTATGATATGAAGACTGATTCTCTGCTGACATGAAGCCAGATTGTCTGTTACGGGACCTTTCTCCTCTGCCTGGGTTCTGGGCCTAAATTTATGAAAATTGACTCTTACAGTGGTGGGTGACGTGAAGCCTGATTCTCTGCTATGATATGAAGACTGATTCTCTGCTGACATGAAGCCAGATTCTCTGTTACGGGACCTCTCTCCTCTGCCTGGGTGCTGGGCCTAAATTTATGACAATGGACTGTTGCAGTGGTGGCTGACGTGAAGCCTGATTCTCTGCTATGACATGCAGACTGATTCTCTGCTGTCATGAAGCCAGATTGTCTGTTACGGGACCTCTCTGCTCTGCCTGTGTGCTAGGCCTAAATATATGCCAATGGACTGTTGCAGTGGTGGCTGACGTGAAGCCTCATTCTCTGCTATGACATGCAGACTAATTCTCTGCTGACATGAAGCCAGATTGTCTGTTACGGGACCTCTCTCCTCTGCCTGGGTGCTGGGCCTAAATTTATGACAATGGACTGTTGCAGTGGTGGCTGACGTGAAGCCTGATTCTCTGCTATGACATGCAGACTAATTCTCTGCTGACATGAAGCCAGATTGTCTGTTACGGGACCTCTCTCCTCTGCCTGGGTGCTGGGCCTAAATATATGCCAATGGACTGTTGCAGTGGTGGGTGACGTGAAGCCTCATTCTCTGCTATGACATGCAGACTGATTCTCTGCTGACATGAAGCCAGATTGTCTGTTACGGGACCTCTCTGCTCTGCCTGTGTGCTAGGCCTAAATATATGCCAATGGACTGTTGCAGTGGTGGGTGACGTGAAGCCTCATTCTCTGCTATGACATGCAGACTGATTCTCTGCTGTCATGAAGCCAGATTGTCTGTTACGGGACCTCTCTGCTCTGCCTGTGTGCTAGGCCTAAATATATGCCAATGGACTGTTGCAGTGGTGGGTGACGTGAAGCCTCATTCTCTGCTATGACATGCAGACTGATTCTCTGCTGACATGAAGCCAGATTGTCTGTTACGGGACCTCTCTGCTCTGCCTGTGTGCTAGGCCTAAATATATGCCAATGGACTGTTGCAGTGGTGGGTGACGTGAAGCCTCATTCTCTGCTATGACATGCAGACTGATTCTCTGCTGACATGAAGCCAGATCCTCTGTTACGGGAGCTCTCTCCTCTGCCTGGGTGCTGGGCCTAAATTTATGACAATTGACTGTTGCAGTGGTGGGTGACGTGAAGCCTGATTCTCTGCTATGATATGAAGACTGATTCTCTGCTGACATGAAGCCAGATTGTCTGTTACGGGACCTTTCTCCTCTGCCTGGGTTCTGGGCCTAAATTTATGAAAATTGACTCTTACAGTGGTGGGTGACGTGAAGCCTGATTCTAGGCTATGATATGAAGACTGATTCTCTGCTGACATGAAGCCAGATTGTCTGTTACGGGACCTTTCTCCTCTGCCTGGGTTCTGGGCCTAAATTTATGAAAATTGACTCTTACAGTGGTGGGTGACGTGAAGCCTGATTCTCTGCTATGATATGAAGACTGATTCTCTGCTGACATGAAGCCAGATTCTCTGTTACGGGACCTCTCTCCTCTGCCTGGGTGCTGGGCCTAAATTTATGACAATGGACTGTTGCAGTGGTGGCTGACGTGAAGCCTGATTCTCTGCTATGACATGCAGACTGATTCTCTGCTGTCATGAAGCCAGATTGTCTGTTACGGGACCTCTCTGCTCTGCCTGTGTGCTAGGCCTAAATATATGCCAATGGACTGTTGCAGTGGTGGCTGACGTGAAGCCTCATTCTCTGCTATGACATGCAGACTAATTCTCTGCTGACATGAAGCCAGATTGTCTGTTACGGGACCTCTCTCCTCTGCCTGGGTGCTGGGCCTAAATTTATGACAATGGACTGTTGCAGTGGTGGCTGACGTGAAGCCTGATTCTCTGCTATGACATGCAGACTAATTCTCTGCTGACATGAAGCCAGATTGTCTGTTACGGGACCTCTCTCCTCTGCCTGGGTGCTGGGCCTAAATATATGCCAATGGACTGTTGCAGTGGTGGCTGACGTGAAGCCTCATTCTCTGCTATGACATGCAGACTAATTCTCTGCTGTCATGAAGCCAGATTGTCTGTTACGGGACCTCTCTGCTCTGCCTGTGTGCTAGGCCTAAATATATGCCAATGGACTGTTGCAGTGGTGGGTGACGTGAAGCCTCATTCTCTGCTATGACATGCAGACTGATTCTCTGCTGACATGAAGCCAGATTGTCTGTTACGGGACCTCTCTGCTCTGCCTGTGTGCTAGGCCTAAATATATGCCAATGGACTGTTGCAGTGGTGGGTGACGTGAAGCCTCATTCTCTGCTATGACATGCAGACTGATTCTCTGCTGACATGAAGCCAGATTCTCTGTTACGGGACCTCTCTCCTCTGCCTGTGTGTGTGCTGGGCCTAAATATATGCCAATGGACTGTTGCAGTGGTGGCTGACGTGAAGCCTCATTCTCTGCTATGACATGCAGACTAATTCTCTGCTGTCATGAAGCCAGATTGTCTGTTACGGGACCTCTCTGCTCTGCCTGTGTGCTAGGCCTAAATATATGCCAATGGACTGTTGCAGTGGTGGGTGACGTGAAGCCTCATTCTCTGCTATGACATGCAGACTGATTCTCTGCTGACATGAAGCCAGATTGTCTGTTACGGGACCTCTCTGCTCTGCCTGTGTGCTAGGCCTAAATATATGCCAATGGACTGTTGCAGTGGTGGGTGACGTGAAGCCTCATTCTCTGCTATGACATGCAGACTGATTCTCTGCTGACATGAAGCCAGATTCTCTGTTACGGGACCTCTCTCCTCTGCCTGTGTGTGTGCTGGGCCTAAATATATGCCAATGGACTGTTGCAGTGGTGGCTGACGTGAAGCCTCATTCTCTGCTATGACATGCAGACTAATTCTCTGCTGACATGAAGACAGATTCTCTGTTACGGGACCTCCCTCCTCTGCCTGGGTGCTGGGCCTAAATATATGCCAATGGACTGTTGCAGTGGTGGCTGACGTGAAGCCTCATTCTCTGCTATGACATGCAGACTGATTCTCTGCTGACATGAAGCCAGATTCTCTGTTACGGGACCTCTCTCCTCTGCCTGTGTGTGTGCTGGGCCTAAATATATGCCAATGGACTGTTGCAGTGGTGGCTGACGTGAAGCCTCATTCTCTGCTATGACATGCAGACTGATTCTCTGCTGACATGAAGCCAGATTCTCTGTTACGGGACCTCTCTCCTCTGCCTGTGTGTGTGCTGGGCCTAAATATATGCCAATGGACTGTTGCAGTGGTGGCTGACGTGAAGCCTCATTCTCTGCTATGACATGCAGACTAATTCTCTGCTGACATGAAGACAGATTCTCTGTTACGGGACCTCCCTCCTCTGCCTGGGTGCTGGGCCTAAATATATGCCAATGGACTGTTGCAGTGGTGGCTGACGTGAAGCCTCATTCTCTGCTATGACATGCAGACTAATTCTCTGCTGACATGAAGACAGATTCTCTGTTACGGGACCTCTCTCCTCTGCCTGGGTGCCGGGGCCTAAATATCTGAGAATGGACTGTTCCAGTGGTGGGTGACGGGAAGCCAGATTCTCTGCTATGGAACCTCTCTCCAATTGATTTTGGTTAATTTTTATTTATTTAATTTTTATTTTAATTCATTTCCCTATCCACATTTGTTTGCAGGGGATTTACCTACATGTTGCTGCCTTTTGCAGCCCTCTAGCTCTTTCCTGGGCTGTTTTACAGCCTTTTTAGTGCCGAAAAGTTCGGGTCCCCATTGACTTCAATGGGGTTCGGGTTCGGGACGAAGTTCGGATCGGGTTCGGATCCCGAACCCGAACATTTCCGGGATGTTCGGCCGAACTTCTCGAACCCGAACATCCAGGTGTTCGCTCAACTCTACTTGATAGCAATGAATGAGATCCAGACTTGGGATATAATTCAACTTGTCTTTACTGGTTGCAGCATTAATCCATATGAGTTACAGCAATAGTCTTTGGTTGCAGCAGGTATTGGCAATGTATGGCAGGGATCAATATCTCTTCTGCTTCTATCATGTGCCTGGAGAATATGGCAGGAATCTAATCTATATCTTCTGCTCTGTCTAGGACTGACTAGCTGAGGAGGAATTTGGCTTCTCCTGGTCTCTGGATGGTTCTCACAGTTATGCTCGCAGGGAATGGCTCTTCCTGGAGGACTGGAGGTGGCTGCTTGCTTGTCACCAGCTGAGGCTGAAGGGCTCAGATTGGGAATTGAGACCTTTGGTCTCAACCAAGACAAGATCCTGGGTTGGGATCCCTATTTCTGGGAGCTCCTACCAGCACAACCTTCCCCTAGCCGGGGTGGCTGGAACACTCTAACTTCCTTCCCCACCCATGAGGCAGGATGTGGGGACATTCTATACCTCCTCAAAGAGGGGGGAGATAAACTGGAATGTACTATTCCAATCTAAAATTGCTAAACTGTTACTAAAGCCCTGGTAACACATTTCTGCCACCTGCTGGTGTACATGGAAATTACAGCAAATACCTTTAACAAGGGTTTCAATATGCACATTTGTGAGAATAGTAACATAGTACATAAGGCCGAAAAAAATACATTTGTCCATCCAGTTCGGCCTGTTATCCTGCAAGTTGATCCAGAGGAAGGCAAAAAAAAAACTGTGATGTTAAATTACACAGGATGACAATGCAGATACACTTAATAGGTTGTAGCGGGGTAAAAGAGTTTAGTAACATAACTCTGGGATGTTACATATAGCTGGTGTGTGTGTGGCTATGCTGTGTATGTATATCTATGTAATAGCTGATGTGTGTGTAGCTATGCTGTGTATGTATATTTATGTAATAGCTGATGTGTGTGTAGCTATGCTGTGTATGTATATCTATGTATAGCTGGTGTGTGTAGCTATGCTGTGTATGTATTTCTATGTACAGCTGATGTATGTGTAGCTATGCTGTGTATGTATATCTATGTATAGCTGGTGTGTGTAGCTATGCAGTGTATGTATATCTATGTATAGCTGATGTGTGTGTAGCTATGCTGTGTATGTATATCTATGTATAGCTGGTGTGTGTAGCTATGCAGTGTATGTATATCTATGTACAGCTGATGTATGTGTAGCTATGCTGTGTATGTATATCTGGTTTGTGTAGCTATGCTCTGTATGTATACCTATGTATAGCTGATGTGTGTGTAGCTATGCTGTGTATGTATATCTATGTATATCTGGTGTGTATGTAGCTATGCTCTGTATATCTATGTATAGCTGATGTGTGTGTGGCTATGCCGTGTATATATATCTATGTATAGCTGATGTATGTGTAGCTATGCTGTGTATGTATATATATATGTATAGCTGATGTATGTGTAGCTATGCAGTGTATGTATATCTATGTATAGCTGGTGTGTGTAGCTATGCTGTGTATGTATATCTATGTATAGCTGATGTATGTGTAGCTATGCTGTGTATGTATATATATGTATAGCTGATGTATGTGTAGCTATGCTGTGTATGTATATCTATGTATAGCTGATGTGTGTGTAGCTATGCTGTGTATGTATATATATATATAGCTGATGTATGTGTAGCTATGCTGTGTATGTA